>NC_064848.1:51080256-51317756 GCF_024139225.1 Suncus etruscus
AAAGGGCAGACAACCTAAGTTGACACCTCGGTGCCCAATCACACTAGATACCATACTCAGTTTGCATTATGAAAATGTCTTGATAAAACACTTTACTATACCCTTTATATCTGGGTTATGGCCTCTATTAGGACCTGAAGCATGTGACTAGCCAGACCACTGAAACTGTCAACTGTGACCCACAGACATATATTATAGGACCTACTCATCAAACACATTTAGGCAAATTAACATCTCCTTTCTTTTTTCTTCTCCTTTCACACTACTTCTTTCTTTCTCCTTTTCCTTCTTCTACCTTTTCTTCCTCATTATCATCACTTCAATCTATGTCAAATAAAAACCACACTGTTACTTTCTCTTTAGGAAAGGAAATTCGATACATGAGGTGCAGCAGACACTACTACACAGGGTAACCACCTATATAGAGAGGCCTCATTAATACATTGTTTAGTACTCGAGATGCGAAACGTATGTGTATCCTAAATTGCTCCTGTCATCACGTAATCCTGAAACCCTCATTCAGGAAGGCCCAAGCCCATCACTAACAAAATCCCTAGAAATTAAGAAAACCTCCCAACTTTGACACACTGACCCAATCTCTCTTCATTGATTTATTAGTTTCTTTACCTTATTTTACTATATTTACTTATTTTTATGTTCTCCTCTTATTTCTTGCTTTCCCTCCTCTTTTTCTTAAGCTATACCTAAGCTAACTATTGTATGTTTCTATGTGAGCATGAGCACATAGAGAGAGGACTCCTCCATGAGAGCCAAACCTAAATTGTAAACAACCCATGCCTATAGTGTATATAGCTCCTCCTATATACTCTCCCCTCCCCTTCCCCTTCAGAAATCCTACTATCCCTTTATCCCCCAATCCCAACCCAATATTCTACCTTATTAAAGCCCTTTACCCTCAGTTCTTAACCTATTAGGTATCAAGATCGACCTCCTACCCCAATAAGCCATTACCTAACACCCAAGTGAAGAGATACGCACTCAGACCCACACTTTATCCCTGCCAAGAAACTACAACCAACACCCCTGCTGACTCATGCTGTATGACCCTCCTTCTCACCTCTCCTAAACGTGTACTGTTGTTTGATACTGGACTTAGCTCCAGGAGGATACCCAGCACAAGAACTCTACCCAAGACTTCTCTGCCACAAATCTTTTCTCAATCTCAAGAAGACCAGGTTGTGTGATGAAATGTGCCCTGGAACCCACACCCCACAAGAAAATCTCAAAAGACAATGGGGAAGCCTATATTTCCTTTATAAGTTTAAGACCTATATAATACTACCTCTTAACCTGTTTATCCTCAAATGTAAGGTAGTCTCCTTATCACTTTGTTTTCTTAATTACTTTTTAACTCATTTTTTATATATTTTTTATATTTATATATGTAAGTATACATATATATTTATCTTGTTTCTCTTTTTTTTTCTTCCTTTAACTTCACCTCTTTTAGTTCTGTTTGCTATAAAAACCTACAATAAAAGGTCTTGCCTGTGATAATAGCTCAAGTCAAAACCAGAGCACAGAGAGGATAGAGCCTGACACTCCCACCCACAAATGCACCAGCAATATAATATAGCACCATTTCTTCCCGCAAAGGCAAACTAAAAAAAGGGAAAATCTTACTTATAGAAACAAGCTTTTATATACTAGGGCTAAGAACTCACACTTTTTACAATACAGGGGCATCTCCCACCTTGAACATATGTCATGTAGACCCAACTTAGACTCCAGGTGATTAGACAGTGACTGTCCAACCCTGAACCCTAGATCCCAGACATAGAACCAACAAAGTTCTCTACAACAGCTCCAGGAACCAAAATCCCTCTGGGACATTTTTAAAACTGCTCTGACACCAACATGCACCAGTTTTGATCTGATTACCTGACAATAGGAAATAGCAACAACTTGATCCAAGAGCAGGTTGTCTTACCTCACCATCTAACCATAAGATGAAATCAGAAGACTTATCATCCTTTGATCTATGCAAAAGCCAAGATCGCTATCTACAGAAGACTGACTGTGAACAACCATGACTGGGCAGAACAGATCCTGGGACCAATAAAAATGCCCTAGTCTAGGATTTGGCCTACAACCAAGATCTCTAATTCCAGAGATCTGACTGAGACAACTACAACTGAACAGGTCTTCTGGAAACATAATGAAAGACTTTATCATGCTAGGATCAGTACGAAAAGCAAGACCAACAACTATAGAAGACGGATTAAAACAACAGTGATGGAACAGAACTTCTAGAACTGTAAAGAAAGACTTCATCATAGGCTCCTGCTTTGACCTGTGCAGATACCAAGATCTCTAGATACAGAGGTTTGATTTCATCATCCATGACAGAGCAGAAGTTTCCTATACCCCACAAAAGGACCTAGGGGAGAGTAAATGAACATGTACGGAGTCTATAGTTATTCCCATGACAGTATACTTCAAAGGTGAAGAAACCCTGTATCTCTTAGGCTAATTTCCCCAATATTTACTGTGCCTATGCAAAAAATAAAAAGCAGCACAAAATAATTTTTGTTTTGTTATTGTTGTTGTTTTCATTTTTTGTGCTTTGTTTTGTTTTTATTTCAGGATCCTGGTTATTGTGTGGTGATTGTCTTTATTGCTATAGTCCTTTTTGGATTTTTTAATTGATTTTTCTTTTTGTATTGTTGTTGTGTTTCTCTCCCCTTTTCCCTTTCTTCTCTCAAATTGGTATTTATAGTCTCAAGAGGGACTCCACCCATTTTTTGCTTGTTTGATTTTTATCCCATTTTATTTTTTTTCTTCAAACAGAACCATATAACTTGAATAATCTTGTTCCATCTCTCAAATTGAGGAGAAAATAATGGAGGGTACCAAGACCAAACAGTTGTATGATCACTAGGTAGTAATAGAAATAATCGGGCTTTAACACAAAATCCAAAGCCAATGAGAATAGAATCAATACCCAATCTACAACAAGGTAGACACAGAGGGGACTACTTATACTAGCAGCCTGGGGGGTAATAGAGGGGGATATGGGTTGTAAGTTGGGAATGAGATTGGAGGAATGGACAACTTTGGTGGTGGTAATTCCCCTGATTCAAAGTCAATATATACCATAAATATTACTGTGAAAGATATATAATCCACTTTATTCAAAATAAAAATTATTATTATATTAAAATAAATAAATGAAATTTTTGTTGCCTTAAAGTAATTGGCTCCAATGAAAAGAACAAATTTCTTCAATGGTTTATTCTTAAATTTGAGTTTCTGTATCTTGATTAAACAAGAAAACTTCATGAATGATTTTCATGAATATAAAATTCTGTGATTTTATTTTTTAAATAATGATTCTACTCCCCATAATTTGGCTGTGTCACACTTTTAATTAAATTCTCTTGTGCTCAGGGAAGATAGGAAAAATGTTATGAGTTAAGGAAGAAACAGATGCACATACTCATATGAACTGAGAATCTATAGTGTACAATTTGAAAACTAGTATCGAGTTTCCAGTTAATAATCAGTGTAGCTCCAAATAAGAAAAGGCAACAGAACAACTGAGGGGGATGAAGGCCCTTTTCAGGTGAAGTGTATTTGTTCACATTTTCTAAGAATTTTCTAAGTAATTTACTTCTAAGCAGTTATATGTTTTTCCCATAGCCTGTCCTGTTATGGAATTGGATTGTAACCTTTAAGACATACTACGACATTTGGCTTGTGTAAATGATTACCTCTCCAAATCTCTTACTAGTTTACTGGTGGTCCCCTATGGCTAACACAATGAGTTATTTTCCAGTCTGCCTTTCTTAATCTTAGCTTTTGAAATGTTACTCTGGCAATGTAATTCCCAGGTAACCTGTCTTCTCCAGTGGTGTGTGTGTGTGTGTGTGTGTGTGTGTGTGTGTGTGTGTGTGTGTGTGTGTGTATGTATGTGTTGTGTCTGTATGGATGTACGTGTGTGGCTGGGGTGGGAGCGGACAGTAGTTAGATCTGCTAGATCTGAAGATACAATGCAGCTCAGACTATGTGGTTAAGAGAATACTTGGGTCACCTCTAAACTCTAAGACCATAGCCAATCATGCTTCATAGCCTTCAGGGCTGCACCCTGAGATGCTTGGGACATAGTATAGTGCTGAGATTTAAACCTTGGTCAAACACATGCCTACTATTGTTACACTGTCTCCTGACCTTTATAATTTGTATTGTCTGAGTTCTGCCTTCTTTATTAATAATAATTTTTTATTTTAGCTTATAAACTTTTCTTAAGTTTTGATAAAAATGGGTCCAGGGTTTTTCATATTTCACTTTCTCTTTACATATAATTCGACCAAGCTTTAATCACCTGGAGTTTATTTCTATTAACTAATAATTTTAGGCATCATTCCACTCTGGTGTCTGTTCCAGGTTAGCTTCTAGCATAGGTTATTCATTCTCTATTTATCTTGTTATTGAGATCTAGTTGTTTCCATAATTTAGAATAAATATAAATTAATATATATTGATACCATTGTTTCTCATATTATCAAGTGATTTTTTACCCCATAGCTGATCCAAGTGTGATTGCCAATACAATAATATTTATATAAAATATAGGAACCCAGGGGCCAGATATGATACAGAGGTCAAGGAGCTTTTTTGTATGAACTTGACCTTAGTTTGGTACCTTACACTGCTTTTGCCTCCTAAGGACTGAAATAGAAATAGCTCCTGAGCAGCATAGGGTGTGGCTATATACATCTATATGTATATATCCATATCTATATAAACCCATTCTGAAGGGTTAATAATTGCAGTAATCCAGAGTCTTCTGCTCTCTAACAGAACTATGCTTTACCTTTGGTGGGTGGAAATTTTCTAAGTTTGAGGAAATCTCGGAAAGTTTACAAATATCTGAAAAAATTCTTTTGTTACTGTGGTGTAGGAGTAATATTGATGTTTGAAAACTGGTGCCAACCCAAAAGCCTAGCTTTGAAAGAAAGCTACATAGTTGAGTTATGAGATAGCTGGAGAGTAGCAAAATAGATATGGATCCATAAGCCTCACAGGAAAAACAACTTTAATCAGGGTCTGACACATTGGGTGATTGTAACAAAGTCCCTTGGTATGTGTAAGCCCTGGATCAAATGGGACCAATCGACTATTGACAAGCATTACATTAGTGCAAAACGGGATGAAAAAAATGGTTATTGCCCTGCACAGACTCCAATCATTAGAAATGAGTTTCTTGTGAAAGAATGGGACTTGGCTTGTTTTCAAAAACATATATGCATGGTTTCTGGTGCTTTTCCTAGTAGACTGAAACTCCTAAGATTTCAGCCTCCATATACTGCATTGGTATTTAAAACTATTTTTCCAAGCCTCTCCAGGTAACATGTCTCTAACTCTTTAAATGGATTCTATGGTTCTGAATATCCGTAGCTCTCGCTGGCAGCCTGACCCATACATGGAGGGCTCTTCTCACCCTGAAATCTCTCAAATGGATTTTTCAAGGGAGTGGTGCATGCCATGCTTCAAGGTGCAGTGAAGCATGTTTTGAGTGCGTTTCACAGACCATAAATTAATTTGAAATGAATCTCTCTCCTCCCACAAAATGTAATGCCAAAGAAGAACTGTCATCATGGTTTTTGTGTAGCTTGGTGCCTGAGGGAAGAAAAATAATTTTCTCCTGCATTTGTTGACTGGACACGTGACAGATGCCAAATGCTAGACTGTCCATAAACGCGTGGCATGTGTGTCCAATTCAAAGTAATTTGTAGTTTGGAGTAGATTTTCCACACATTCATTTCAGAATTTTCCATTCTGAGATGGGTGTTGTCTAAAGTTCCAAAACGATGTGTCAGAAATCCCAAATATCCTGTCTTTACTGTTTATGCATTACAAACCTAGTAATTATCCTTATTAGTGATTCTGGAAAAGATAAGAGAAAGCAAGTAGGACATTTGGTAAATAATATCATAATGAAATATCCTCCTCTTCAAGGTAGCAAGTTGTTTCTTTATTTGTGTGAGTTTAAGGTATGTATAAACTAAATTTATTTTATTGAACTTGAATGGCATTAATTTGGTTTTCTTAAATTTTTTCTTTTTTTTTAGACTATAGAAGAGAATTTTCAATGACACATCTGATTTATTGTACTATGGTTAAAAGAGATTGTGGGCCAAAGTTAATATGGATCTTGAGAGAAGGAAGGAAGAAAGGAAGAAAGAAAAGAAGGAGAAGCAAGAGGAAGATTTATTTTATCGCTAACATGTATTAAATATTCAAAATATTTTTCAATGATCCCCTTTCTACTGCCTAAATATTCTGATTTGCACAAATATGCAGTTTCTCATAGATATCTCTTTTCTTATATTTGATAGACTCAGTATTCAATGTCCAAACTGAACAACACATTTTTGTTAAAATATATTTATCAATTCCTGTGCTAGAGAATAGCACTGTCATTTTATCAAAAATAGAAATCTAGGAGTTATCTTAAGTTATTGTGTCTACCTTCATTCTTATATAACAGTCATAAATAATTTTTTGAGTCTTATACCCAAAATTTCCTTAACTTTATCATCAAATCTACTACTTGAGCAGTTTCATGAAATTCTTGCTGAACGGATTCACTGCTTTTCTACCCTTCATGCTTAGTTAATTTAGTATTTATTTTAGTTTTTTTTCTGATGTAGGATTTTTGTGTCACACCTGTGATACTCAGGGCTAAGTTATTGCTCAGGAGTAACTTCCAGTGGTATTTGGTAGATGATATACAGGTACTGAGAACAACAAGACATCTTAGAACTTGTACCATATTTTGTCTCAATGATTCTTTTTATTTTGGTTTTTGGGACACCGGTAACGATCAGGGGTTGCTCTTGTCTATGCACTCAAAAATCGCTCCTGGCTTGAGAGAACCACGTGGGATGCTGGGGGATTGAACCACAGTCTGTCCTAGCTAGTGCGTAATTTTGATGTGTAATTTTGAGCTTGTGTCACCATTCCGGCCCCTGTGTCAATCATTTCTAATAACATCTAATGACATCAGAAACTTGTTTAATATAGAATTGATTGAATGTAGATATACTTATTTTAAACCTTATTTTTTTTACCTTTTTCTTTTAGACATTTTATGAAGAATGTTTTTTAAAAGGTATAATTACATTTAATTTATTTATTTAATTTTTATTTATTTATTTTTGTATTACACTCGGCAGTGCTTTGGGGTTCCTCCTGGCTCTGTGTTCAGAAATCACTCCCAGCAGACACAGGAGACCTTATGGGATATCAGGATTCAAACCACCATTTATCCTGGATCGGCTGCATACAAGGCAAATGCCCTACCCCTGTGCTATCTCTACAGCCCCAAATTTTAGGACTTTCTGTTCAATTGCACTAATATTTTTACTGCTGAGAACACCATTCTATCTTTGGTATCTGATTTGGTATCTGATAAAGTATGCTTTACCATATGTGATGTTCTCCCATGACTATTTGGGGGGATTGCTCTTCTATACCCCTTATTGTGTGCATGATCATTACATTGTATACTTTATGATAGTTTAATTACCTCTCTTTTTTATCTGTTTTCCCCTCATTTATAGTAAGTGACTTAGGGCCAAAACTTGTAGATATATCTATATCTACATATGAGTATATACTTATACAGAATTGTTGTTCAATTTTCATTGATATATGATGGATACTAAATATGTATTTGTTGAGCCAACATATAAATGCAAAGATAGAAGCACAACTTAGTAACTTAGTTGGGATGATGAATGGGGACCATCACTTTGGGGAGATGATCTCCATTATTTGGGATTTGGGGACATATGCAGACTTAAGATTTAAACTTGTTCTGATCTTAATTTATGTTTGATTTGTACCCCTGGGGTATATTGATTCTGAGAAGGTCAATAGCAATTGCAAACTCTAAAAGGGATGTAGAAATAATAATACTCATATGAAGAGCTGAAGAGAGACTTAACATTTCCCTCTTAGCTCCTCTCTTATGCTCCCCCTTGCTCTTCCACAAGAGAAATATGTTAGAATATATATTCTAATATATCAATATCAGTAGAAAGAAATGTTTATATATTTAGAATTAAAGTATGTTAATTTGTATAATTTTTTGCTTAATAATCTTATGTTGACCAGAAAAAAAGTTTTGAGCTGAGGAAAAAATAGGGACTTTGAGTGATACTATCAATGTTAGAACATATATCTATGTGTTTATATATGTATATATATATATATATATATATATATATATATATTTGAAAGTTTATTTTAATGGAGAGCTAGAGGCAGAGTTAGTGCACTCTGGGACTCAGCCCTTCATCACTCTGACAGCCAGGCAAGAATGGTGGATACACATGTTAAAGGACCCAGATGCACTGGATTCTCACGTACTCATCTTTGAAAGTACCATGGACAGAGCTAAAACTATATTCTTCTAAATTAGAAAAACTGAAGAAAATACACATGGGAACACATGGAAGGAATATATCTTTCTTCTCTTCTTTAATCTTTGCATAAATGAAGAATAATTTATAAAAGCTATGTTCTATCTCATTTACCACCCCCAACCTCCTTTTATATTAGGAAGTTCTAACAGCACTGAGACTTGGCTGTCAACATGATGTCCATTCTATCTTATACTCATCCTCTTAGACACCCTTATATTGAAGAGGACACATCTGAGGAATAGCATGTATTTGAAGACTTCTTCGGTGAAGAGTTCCTGAAAGACTGACAGATGCTACTAGGTCTTAGAAACAGTTATGTTTTTAGTAAAGAGAGTGGGCTATTATGTGGGGATACTTCTAATTTTGATGTGTAAATATAAATTATTAAATTGAGATTGTTTCATGATGTGGGTAAAATGTAATGGATGTGCTCTAGGAAGTAAAAGCAACTAGTTCTTAGGTTATAAGAACTAGTCCAGAAACTTTAATTTATACCTTATAACAGCTTTTTGATATGGGTTTATTATTCTGAATTTACCATAAAAGCAGAGGGACTTTACAGCTGATAAGTGGTAGAGTGGGGGTTCAATCCTGGTTCTGACTGAATTGGATCCTATTCAATTTTTTTCTCCTTACTGCCTTCTTAGCCATCACATCTTGGCTGGCAGCAGCAAAGTCAAACCTGACAGGGACTGTGAAAAGCCTTGAGTTTTTAGCCTTTGAGGCAAGCGGCAATGCCATAGAGGTAAGTCACTGTGAGCTCTGTCATTTATTTCTGTCTACTTTAAATCTCTTATCTGTAGGGGGAAAGCATTTACAAAGCTTTCAGAAAAATGCTTTGTGATTACCAGCACTAGGCGAGCAATGGCTTGCCTGCTTTCCACAGATAGCTACAAAATATGTCTTTTAGGGAGAATTATCTACTTTCTTCCACTTAGATTCGTATATAAACACACTGATGAAAATATGTTTTGGAAATTCCATAGTCCTATGTGAGAGCAGATCTTTTCTATTACAAATTGTGTTGAACCAAATTAAAAAAAAAAGTTGTAAAACAAAAAGTTAAATATTCAGTTATAAATAACAAACAAGAATTTCCCCCTCTTGATCAGAAATTTCACTTGCGTATAAATATCCCTGTTCAATTTAGGGATTTTAAATTATGATTTTATGGGTAAGAAATATTTCCTACTAATATGTAAGGTTAGTTTTTTTACTTTTCTAAAATAATAAATGAAGAGGTATTGGTATTTTTAACTTAAAGGAAAACATAGTCAGCCTAGCTCCCCTTGGTAAAATCACTAGAAATATGTATTTTTATGTAGACTTGGAATATAGCTTGATCTAGTGAGACCTTAGTCTTCATTGTTCTTTGTAATTTTTTGTATAGACTTGAACTATGGAAATAATTATTTAAAAATTTCCAGTTAATCTTCTATCAGTAAGCTTCTTCTGTATGATTAGAAGATTGAAAATTGGTGTAATGATTATTAGAATCTGAAATTGCTTTTGGTTCCGGCCTTTGGAACCTTTAAGCCTTTATGGAACCCGTATTTAATCTCAGTTACTAAGTTACTCCTACTTGAACTGGGGATTCCTGAGGGAGGAAAGTCAAGAATCCCTGGAAAAGATGGAAATGAAAGGAACATTTCTCAATATTGCAAAGGTCATCTACCACAAGCCAATGGCAAATATTATTCTCAATGGAGATAAGCTAAAAGCCTTTCCTCTAAAATCTGGTACAAGACAAGGCTGCCCTCTCTCATCACGCCTATTCATCATAGTGTTGGAAGCACTTGCCCTAGTGATTAGGCAAGAAAATTATATTAAGGGCACCCAGATAGTAAAAGAAGAAGTCAAGCTCTCACTGCTTGCAGATGACATGATACTATATTTAGAAAACCCTAAAGACACTATCAAAAAGGTTCTAGAAACAATAGATTCATATGGCAAAGTGGCAGGCTACAAAATTAGCAGGCAAATATCAATGGCCTTCTTATATGACAATAATGATAGAGAAGAAATGGACATTAAAAAAACAATTACTCATGAGTATACTAAACAGGGGGAGATGTGGGAGATCGAGCACCCCACATATCAAAGGAACTCTGAATTTTCCACCGCCCGTCTGATTCAAGCCACAAAAGTTTGCATAGCCCTGAACCAACAGAAAACTCTGCAAATAAATTTAGCTCAGCACAAAGAATCTGGCTTAACCAGATGCCTTAACCTTTCCATGGAACCTGTTTTTGTAACTGCTCTCAAGCATGTAGTTATAGATGTATTTTTGTAAAGTTTAAATTATGATCCTTATTGCTTGCACAAAAGATAGATCTAAATGGAAAATAGGCTAAACAAATAATTGTATTTGCATAAATATCAATTAGCTATTTGTTTAAGAATTTGCTTCCCCTCCCCCCATCCTGCCAGGTTCCTCTTTATCCTTCCCGTCATCAAAATGTGTTTATGCTCCCATTGGTTAAAATTGTTGTACTTGTACAAATCTGATTGGTTTATGTTTCAATCCTATGTTACTAAAATAGGCCCTGGATTGAGCTATTATGAAAGGGGCCCTTGGGCTACTGTGAAGGTAAGAAGCGCTCAGGCCATGGGGGTATTGTTGGAAAGATGTGTGCAGAAATAATGTTAACCGTATATTAACTTCTGATCCTCAATAAAAAAAAAATTTGAAAACTAAAAAAAAAAAAAAAAAAGAAAAGAAATATACTGAATTTGAAGACCTACTTCATGAAATGTCAGGAAGGATTAATGGAGACTCCTGAATGATAAATTGTCATGCAAAATAGTGGGAAGAAGACAATAAGATACTCAACATGAGGTCCTGCAGGTCATGTAAAGAGTGTGTTGGGAGAAAAATGACTATGTATTTCTTGACTGTTCATGACAAGGTAAAACTCTCCTTTTCTACTTCCCAGTCCCTTTGATACAAACCAACTCTTCCTTTTAATTGAATTACTGCAATAGTTTTTCTGGGCATCTTTAACCCAAGATTTTTAACTCTTTTAGATTTATCATCTCTCATTTTTATCTTTCTATTCTTAACATATTATTTCTCTTTATTGTTTTGGGGACATGCCTGACTGTTATCAGGGCTTTTTCCTGACTCTGACTCAGGAATCACTCATAGTAAGCTTGAGGAATCATATAGGGTGCTGAGTATTGAAAGCAGGTGGATTGTGTGCAAGACATGCAGCCTACATGTTATACTATCATTCTAGTGTTTATATTCTCTACTTTACTATATGAGCTATAGAAGAGAGGAAGTGAAGTCATCTTATTAGTTATTCAATTCTGTTTACTAAGCAACATTTTTTATATAGGAGGTACCTAAAATATTTGTTAACTACATAATTAAGTAACATGGGCCAGTAACTGTGCTAGTCATTTTAATATGTTTCTCTTATATGCTCCTACAGTTCCAGTGCTCATTATCAAGAATAAAATTATTCACATCATTTCCTTACTTTTTATACTGAAAACTTTTTGAAGACATGTACTACATCTGTCAAATCTACCTTTTCTGACTTACCTTATACTAAATACCTTGCATTATTTTTAATGACCATATGGTTAAAACTTTCCACTAATAGTGTATTTTACCTCCACCTCTGACTATCTATACATTCGTGATTACACATTAGGAATCTAGTATGTGAAGGACAACATTCTAGGAATTAGGAGTTTAACAGTGAGAAAAGCCATCTTTGTCAGAGCTTATTCTGGTAAAGTAACTTAATCCAGTACATCAATGGTCCTTTATTTATGTTCACAAGTGTCAATTAGTGATAAATTCTATGAGGTATATAAAACAAATAAACAATGATGGAAGAACTTCTATATTTTTTAAAAAATATATTTATTTAAACACCATGATTACACACATTTGTAGTTAGATTTTAGTCATAAAAGGAACACTCCCCTTCATCAGGACAACATTGCAACATTCCCACTTCTACTTTGACAATGGATTTTAAAGACTATCTAATTAGAGCTTATCTGAACAGTGACCTAATTGTGAGAAGTGAGGAATTCAAAGTGAAGATAAATGAAAGTTCAAAGATCCTGATGCAGGAATGTGTTTGTCAAATTTCAGGACAAGAAATGTTAGGACAGTATAAGTAAATCACATTGAGAAAAGAGACAAGGAGGGGGACTCCAGAAATAGTCCTATGGGTAATATGCTCGCCTTGCATGCTGGCTCTGTCTGGTTTGAATCCTGGCACAACATCTGATCCCTCAACAGCACCAGGAAAGATTCCTGAGGAAAGAGCCAGGAGTAAGTCATGAGAAGTACCTCTGCATATGATTCAGAAATAAGGAGAAAAAGAGAGAGAATACAAGCTTTTAGAAATAGATAGAAGCCAGACCACATACGACCATGGAGAATAGCCAACAAAAGATTTTAAGTAGACAGATGTCTAAATTAATCTCTTTGAAATCTGGTGGAGAAAATTCTGGGACGAGTAGAAAATGATTAAAAATTAAAAAGATAATGCAGTATGCCAGGTGACACATGATTTCAACTTGGAATTTTGCTTCTGACTGTGAGTGGTAGGACAATATTTTTGAGGGTATAATCAACAGATGTCTAGATAGTTTGAATATAGGCTATAAAATAAAAAGGGGAAACAGATTGATTCTTGGGATATTATCAACTTCATCTTCTTCATTGCTCAGTTTAAAGTCACTTTTAGGAAGCACAGTCTACTTTCCTATCATTGAAATCATTGTTACCCCACATCTACCTGGGTAACAGCTCTTTGAATCTGTATAATGTAATGAGAACATTCTGCTTTCTGGAGAGCAGAACTACCTGTGCATATCTACCTATTCCACTTTACTTAATGCTCCTCAGAGACTTTGTCATAATTATAATTGTAGTCTTCGCTGAAGCCAGTCACAATAGCCTGTGAAGATTCTTTGACCAATAAATACTGTTGATATTGAATAGATTTGAAGCTGCATATTATTGTTTAAAAAAAAAACAATTACATTCACATTAGTGCTACACAAACTCAAATATCTTGGAGTCAACTAAAAAGTGAAGGACCTACACAAAGAAAACTACAAAAGCCTGCTTCAATATATGAGAGGACACAAGGAAATGGAGACAAATACCCTGTTTATGGATTGGCAGGATTAATATAATTAAAATGGCAATACCCCCCAAAGCATTGTTCGGATTAAATGCAATCCCTCTAAAGATACCCATGACATTCTTCAAGGAAGTCGATCAAATACTCCTAAAATCCATGTGGAACAATAAACACTCATGAATAGCTAAAGCAATCCTTGGGAAAAGGAACATGGGAGGCATTACTTTCCCCATATTTAAATTGTATTACAATGCAATAGTTATCAAAACAGCACGTTATTGGAATAAAGAAAGATCCTCAGATCAGTGAAATAGAATTGAGTATTCAGATGATGTTCCCCACATATACAAGCAACTAATTTTTGCTAAAGGGGCTATAAATGCAAAATGAGGCAAGGAAAGCATCTTCAACAATTGGAGTTGGCACAACTGGTCAGAGACTTGCAAAAAAGAGAATTCAGACTTTTATCTAATAACATGCACAAAGGTCAAATTCAAATGGATTAAAAACAATGATATCAGGGGCCGGAGAGATAGCATGGAGATAAAGCATTTTCCTTTCATGCAGAAAGTCATTGGTTCAAATTCCGGCATCCCATATGGTCCCTCCGAGCCTGCCAGGAGCAATTTCTGAGAGTGGAGCAAGGAGTAACCCCTGAACACTGCTCGGTGTGACCCAAAAACCATAAAAAAAGAGAATGATATTAGACTCAAAACAATAAGGTATATAGAACAACACCTAGGTAAAACACTCCATGACATTGAGACTAAAGGCATCTTCAAGGAGGAAACAGCACTCTCCAAACAAGTGAAAACAGAGATAAACAAATGGGACTATATTAAGCTGAGAAGCTTCTGCACTTCAAATCAAAGAGTATCAAATACGAAAGTCACCTGCAGAATGGGAGAACTATCCACCCAATACCCATCAGACAAGTGGCTATTATTGAAGATACACAAGGTACTGACAGAACTTAGTAATAATAAAACATCTAATTCCATAAAAAGTGGGGAGAAGAACTGAACAATTTCTCAAAGTAGAAAAACAAATGGCCAAAAGGCTCAAGAAAAAATGCTCCACATCACTAATCATCAGGAAGATGCAAATCAAAACAACAATGAGGTGCCATCTTATGCCACAGATACTGGCACACATCACAATAAATGAGGCCAATTAGTGCTGGTGGGGATGTGGAGAGAAAGGAACTCTTATTCACTACTGGTGGGAATGCCATCTAGTCTAGCCTTTATGGGAAACAATATGGAGATTCCTCAAAAAAACTGGAAATTGAGTTCCCATATGATCTAGCTATACCACTCTTAGGGATATACCCTAGGAACACAAAAATACAATTCAATCCCTTCCTCACAATTATATTCATTGCAGCACTATTTATAATAGCCAGACTCTGGAAACAACCAAGATGCCCTTCAACAGATGAATGGCTATAGAAACTGTGGTACATATACACAATGGAATATTATGCAGCTGTCAGGAGAGATGAAGTCATGAACTTTTCCTATACATGAATGTACATGGAATCTATTATGCTGAGTGAAATAAGTCACAGGGATAGAGATAGACACAGAATAGTCTCACTCATATATGGGTTTTAAGAAAAATTAAGGACATTTTTGTAATAATGCCCATAGACAATAGAGATGAGGGCTGGAAGAACTGGTTCATAATATGAAGCTCACCACAAAGGGTAGTGAGTGAAGATAGGTAAATAACTACAATAACAACTATCATGACTATCTTAATGAGAGAGGAAGTAAAATGCCTGTCTTGAATACAGGCAGGGGATGGGAAGGAGGGAGGGGGGCATTGGTTGTGGAATGTTGCACTGGTGAAGGGGCTGTTTTGTTTATGACTAAAACCCAACTACAATCATGTTTGTATTCATGGTGCTTAAATAAAAATTTTATATAAAAATTAAATATAAAAAAAATAAAAGTACTTTAAAAAGGAATCTCTTCAAAAGAATATTCAGAAATTGAACAAATATTTTCAGAAAAAAACTGTTTATTCCTACTGAAATATTCCCTCTGAATATTTTCACTGAATACACTAAAAATAATATTTTCACTGAAAAAATGAGCATAACCTTTAAAGGGTAGAGAGGCTGATATTTTGAGTCTGTTTTCATATTCAAAATGCACTGACTACTTGATCTGTCTCTTCCTTTCGAAGTACACTGTCCTGGCTGAGCGAGACTTTAATAAACCAGGCATGATAGGGTGTCTGTTCTGCTTTATTTTGCTTTGCATTTAAAACATTAAGTGTAATCAGATGTGTCAATAGAGTCAGCTCAGGAATCCAGAATCATTTTAATTCTTCTTACTGTCAAAACAAAGTGTCAATACTGACATGAATTGTTATTAAAAATATATGCAAAATCACCTGAAGATCAGCACTTTTTAACTCACAGGAGGTCTCTTTAAAAGCAATCTCTGTCAAAGATTCAATATGAACTCATTTTTTTTTGCCTTTGAATTTTATAGAGCAGCTAAAAAGTGAAAAAAAATAACAAAACAAAACAGCAACAACAAAAACCTGACCTGCTTTGCATCATTCATACCTATAATTTTCTTTTATCTGACCCTATTGGAAATAGCCATTCCCAGCATATGTCTTGAAACAGAGGGTAAGATGACACATAAGAGCATGACAGCACTTAACTCATAACTGCTGATTAAATACTCTCCTATGAATCACAAAATGTCCTCAGAAGAAAATGGAAGAGAATTCATGATTAGAACTTTCTAATGTACTTTACTTGGGTGCATGTATTTTTATCGCTCTTTCTTTAAATTTGGGAAAAATATGACCACACAAAATGGAATAATATAGCTACAAGATCCCTACCTTAAGCATTGAATTTAAATGTAAAAATACCTATATTTTCTAAAATATTGTAGTCAAAAATCACTTAATGATATGAATATATTCTAAAATTTTTGTCATTGAGTGAATTTGTCATTAGGAATACATAAGAGTATAATTATAAAAATCCTAGATGGTAAATAGAACCTGCTACATATAAGGGCAAGTATAATATATATATATACATATATATATATATATATGTTTACAGTATATAAAATGTATGCAATTTGATCAATGTATACCACATATATGGTTTTATAAAAGCCCAAACAAATAAAAAACATTTAAATTTTAAAAAGATTACTAATATTTGCTAATTGACATATAAATATGACCAATAATTAATTTAATAAGTGTAAATTAATATATTACAGTTTTGAGGGAATGTTATTCTCAAATATTTTTTTTGTTTGTTTGCTTTTTGTTTTTGGGCCACACCCATTTGACGCTCAGGGGTTACTCCTGGCTATGTGCTCAGAAATCGCCACTGGCTTGGGGGGACCATATGGGACACCAGGGGATCGAACCGTGGTCCTTCCTTGGCTAGTGCTTGCAAGGCAGACACCTTACCTCTAGCACCACCTTCCCGGCCCTATTCTCAAGTATTTTTTGTCAAATAATTATTTTATTATATTTGATAATAAATATGCATATATGTTCACATTTCACATATACAGTTGTTTATTTTATTTATATTTTTAAATTTTTGTTTGGTATTTTCTTGGCTACTCCTGGTGATACCCAGCATTTACTCCTGGCTCTGCATTCAGGAATTATTCCTGATGGGCTTGGGAACCAAATAGTAATCAAATAGCCAACACAAATTGGCTGCATGTAAGAGAAGTATCCTATCATCTGTACTGTTGTTCTGGCTCAGTTTCTATTTTACTTATTTATTTGTTTTGCAAAATCTATCAGGGAGATACATGACTCTTTGAACTGAAAAGTGAACATTTTTCACATTTATGTATTTCAAAGCAATAGATTCTGTCAGCAGGAATACTTAGTTTTGGGGGGATTGGAATATAAAAGCCAGTTATTTTTTATTTTGCTAATATTAGCATTTGTGTGTGTATTTGTATTTGGCAGCAAATAACTCAGCTGACCTTTTGCATAATCAACTACAGTAAGTAGAGTGTATGTGTGTGTATGTGTGCATGCTGCGCTTAGTTGTGATGGACAGTTTGCTTAAACATATGGGAAAAGTTAATCCCTCGGCCCCTGACCTTTGGCACAGGAACCTTGTGTTTCCAGTAGAAAGTGTGGTAAATGCCAAGTCCTTTGGGCAGAGGATGTTTGCATTAATGTTTTCTATACTCAGAGTCTGAGTCATAGATTTTCTGTCAGCTGTCCTTTGCACTTCTGAAATGGAATATGTTGAACTGTATATAGAATATAGAGCCTGATGCCACTGGTGTTGACATCCTGAATATTTGAACCCTGACAGTGGATTAAAGGAGAAAGCACTACTTTCTATCATGCATGCGATTTTCATGTAGTATGAGTGTTGGAAAGAGTCATGCCCTTTAATATGATTCTAAAAGGGTCAGTTTTCATGGTAATTACCAAGAGTGGTCGAATTATAATATGACAGGAAGAAAGGAGAGACTAGAAATAGCACGAGGACCTTATAAAGAGAGTTAATTCTTTTTTTTTCTTATAAATAAGGGTCACAACACTCTAGACACTAGTAAAACAGTTATCTGCCGATTAGAATGTTTAAATGACATGGAACATGTTGGAACAGGTTTAAGATAATTTTGGAGGAAAGATATTGCTTTAGGAGATAAAATATTAACCTTTCTGGCACCTGTATTTTGCATTTAACACTTGACTTCTGGATCTTCAAATTGCCTTCTACAGAGTGCAAGAATCCCATTGATTCTGACACTTAAATAGCCTGCAAATCTATCCCATCTTTCCACTTACATATCTATTGCCTTAGGATCTCTTCAATTTTTGCCTACACTATATGTCAGATTACTAGAAACTTTCCAGCTTAGATTTTTTTTTTGAGTCACATCCAGTGGTGCTCAAGGCAAACTTCTGGTAGTGCTCAGAGGACTGTATGTGGTTCTGGGGACTGAATTCGGGTAGGCTATGTGCCTTGAACTATTTTCCCTTCCCCTCTCCCAATCCCTTGCAACTTCCTATTTTAGATCTTCTCATATTTTCTTCATTGTGTTTAAAAAAATATGCAATCTGCCTTCTCCCTCTGAACTGAGAGTTCTCAAATACACCATAATCCCATGCACCTTTTGTTAATTTACACATTTCCTACAATTAAGCCTTCAAAGCATATGCCTTTATCCTTTAAACACCAATACATATTACTTTATTATGGAAACCATTGCTAGTTTCATGTAGTGTTTTTTTTTTATCTCTATTGTTTAATGTGCTTGTTTTGATTATATTTCTTCCCCTGATTTGTTACAGTTGTCTGACTATTGCTTCACCTCTGTAAGGAGGTCAAGAACAACCTTGTAGAGGCTAGGGAGATTGCACAGTGGTAGGGCACTTGCCTTACACATGTCCAATCTGGGTTCGATTCCCATCTCTCCTATGGTCGCTTATGCAGAGCTAGGTGAAACTTATGAGCATGGCTAAGTGTAGCCAAAATGGAAGGAAGGAAGGAAGGAAGGAAGGAAGGAAGGAAGGAAGGAAGGAAGGAAGGAAGGAAGGAAGGAAGGAAGGAAGGAAGGAAGGAAGGAAGGAAGGAAGGAAGGAAGAAGGAAGGGAGTGTTTGTTTTTGGGCCACACCAGTGATGCTCATGGGTTACTCCTGGCTATGCACTCAGAAACCGCTCCTGGCTTGGTAAGCCATATGGGACACCTGAGGATAAAACAGCAGTCAATCCTTGGCTAGCTCAGACAAAGCAGACTCCTTACTGCTTGGCAACCGCTCTGGCCCCATATACACCACAATCTTCTAAATTAGGTTTTTCAGTAAGAAAGATAGTTGATATTCCAGCTATCTTTCTTTTCTATTTTATTTCAAAGTTCAGGTTAAGGAATATGTTTATTGGATAAACTCATAATCAATATATACAATTTGAGAAGGAATATTAGTTTTACTTTAATATACTAATGTTTGAACATTTCATTTCTCCTTACTAAGTAATAATGAGTTAGACATCATTATAAAACTTGTTTATAATTGTATTTGAAAAATTATCATTTTGGAATAGAAACTATACTAGATTTAAATGTTATATGGAAGCAAGGAAGTTCTGGTAAGGTGAGAAAAACTGTCAATACAAGCAGTGAAGGTTCAATCTAAATCAAGGAAATATGTCTTTAAAGGGGAGGATAAGTTGAGGACAAACTTGAAGTCAAAGTTTTTTAAAATATCATAAATTTAACCATGAAACTCACCAATATGACCTCAATATCTGCTCTGGAGAATTCTCATTCTCTCTTGAGCTCATTATTCACATTTTTTCTTCCCTCCCATCTTTCAAATTAAGTTTAATTAAAAAAGTATCTGCTTTACCAAATATAAATACTAAAACATTTTAAATATTAAAAAAAAAAAGACTGCAGGGATCCAGAGCAAAATTTTGGAGAAAAGCATATAGTTCCCTTACTATCCGTTGAAGAAATGTGTTCTATAGTCAAATTATAAGAACAAATAAGTTTATATAGTGTGTCAGAAATAAGTAAAGGCAAACATTAGTAGCCTCTCCATAGGACATGGATAGATAAGGAGAGATGAGAGCAACATCATGCTGGTTATGTAGCTACACTCCTCACTGCTTCAAAGTCCAACTTGCTTCTTTGGAGAAAATATTTCCATTACAACCAATTCCAAGATGTCAATGATTTAAAAACTGTCCCGAAAAATTTCTAAATATTTAAACATCAGCTGCCATGAGCCTGTGAGCTGTCACATAACCTGGATGTAGGCTATATGAAATTATTAGTAAAGATTCAGATTTGTGATGTTCAATAAAGAGACAAAAACCAGTCCTGAGAGAACATCGGGGGTTCCTGGAGGGAGAAGTTGATGGCATGGATTAAAAGAAAGCTTGGGGCAAAGTTTGAGACATTTGTTATGTACTTGGACAATATCCTTGCGGGGACCTCTTTAGTACTTTTATTTTTAAAAAAGAAATGGAAGAGAGAAATAAATATTTTAAGATGATTGACCTGTTATTAGTTGTACATTGGGTGGTTTTCAGGGAGTAAAGAGAAGCAGAGAAGGTTGTTAAGAGCTTCTTGGACAGCTGTCTGTGTGATGTGATAGTGATAAAGGACTAGACTGAGGGAAGCAGTGATGAGTGTGGGTGGGGAGAGGAATGGGTGGGAAAGAGAGCAGGGATATTGCAGCATCAGCTGGGCTGGTTTGAAAGCTTGGCTTGTAATCAACTCAGGATTCATTTACTCATTTTGGAATGTATGTGTGTGTGTGTGTGTGTGTGTGTGAGAGAGAGAGAGAGAGAGAGAGAGAGAGAGAGAGAAAGAGAGAGAGAGAGAGAGAAAGGGGAGAGAGAGAAAGGGGAGAGAGAGAAAGGGGAGAGGGAGAGGAGTGACTAATAGAACCTTTACTAACACTGTGGTTGTGAGAACTTCTGTATACAATCTTTTTTTTTTTTAACTCTGTCTACTTGGCTTCATTAAAGCATAATGACTGGGTTGATACTCATGCATCCCAATGGGGCTGGCCAGAAAAAGCCACATCATTGCTATAACTTAGCTTTATGAGTGATGTGTTGTTTCTTCAGCTGCATTCTTTTTATTGAATAAATGATAAATATGCAGCCAGATCAAGAGGAGGAAAGGAAATAATTAACCTTTGATGGAAGAAACTATGAGTGAGAGGAACACCAGGGTTTCTCAAGAAGACATTATTCTAGCTAACTAAGTGCATATGTCTTCAGGTAAATTAGCTCTGAAACTTATTAAATATTTCTGTGTCTGGTTTGGGTTAAATAACAACTTGGTAATAGAAACTTTTTTATTAATGAATTATGTGATTAATTATTGCAATAGACCAAAGAAAATACAGTAGGATCAAGATTTTATTTGTATTATGAGTTTTAAAAAATTATTTAACTGTAGAAAGGTAACAACAATAAATTGAAAGACTATCACGTAACATGACTAAATATTTAATTTTCTTGGTTGATTTTGCTCAATACTTGATTGTGCTCATGTTTTACTTCTGTTTCTGCACTTAAGGATGACTCCTGACATGCTTAGGGGACTATTTGGGATGCCAGTGACCAAACCCAGGTCATCTACATGCAAAGCAAATACACTTCCCACTCTACTTTATTTTGAAACAAATAAGTAATTTATGTGTCTCATTTATCCATAGAAACATGAACCATAGAGTTAAAGGTATAAGGCTTTCTGCAACCCAACACTCGTGTTCAAATCCCAGTAATATTTATGTTCTCTTAAACATCGCAAGGAGTGATCCCTAGGTGCAGAGCCATGAATAAGCCTTAAGCACTGCTGAGTATGACTCGATATCCTCACAAAATAAACTAAGAAGTAGCATTGACTCTACTTTACAAATGACAAAATTGAAGGTCAGAGAATTGAGTTAAATTGTCTGGGTCAAATAGTAAATTCTAGATTCAATTTCAGACCTGAATTCTTAACTATCATCTACTTCTACCTTGTGAAGCATTGAGAAAGTTAGAATAGAAATAAAGCCTTCGATTTTGATTGTCAAGAATTATGTGTAAGTGTGGAATTATTACTACTTCACATGTCAGGTTATAGTTTTAGGAGAGTTGAGTATTGGGAAATGGAACTTAGGCAACTTACCTGTGCATTTTGTTTTACTTTAAGTTAAAATGCAAGAGGCCAGAGGGATAGCACATCAATGGGCCTTTTGCCTTGCATGCAACAGACCTGAGACTGACCTGGGTTCAAAACCTGGCATACCATATGGTCCCCTGAATCTGCCAGGAGCAATTTTTGAGCACAGAGCCAGGAGGACCCCCTGAACATCGCTTGGTTTGGCCCCAAAACAAAAAAGTAAATAAACTATTAAAAATAAGAAAAATGTTATAATGCAAGCCCCAGATTATAATATGCCACAAAATAAGGTCACATAATACAGAAATATAACTAAAGAAGGGTAGTACAATGGTATGTTTTAGCACCAACAATATTAGGTGTAGAAATATTTTTGTAAAGATTAGTTAAGTAGATCAGTGACAGAGCACTTGTCTTGCATTGTATAAATTAAAATACTAATAAAATATACTTTTTTGGGTTACATGACAAGGGAGGTCTCTCCCCAAGCTTCCTCCAACTATTTTCAAGGAAACAGCAGATAAGGGTTACTGATTCTCAGTGACAATTCTCCACAAAAGAACAAAATTAAAATGAATTGTAGTTTATTCTGTATTTTCTTTTAGGAGAGGGGCAGTTTGGATCACATCAACATGTGTTCTTAAGGTGATTAGGAATGACCACCAGTAATTTTTAAGTGACCCTATAGAGTACTGTTTTAAAACAATAAGGGATGATACAGTAATGTGAAAAAACATCTGTATTATTTCATCTGCCTTGTTTTCATAATTTTCTATTGAACATGTCTTTAATGTTTTAGTGTGTTTAAATGACTATTCCAAATGTATAGACGTCTTTCTTTCATTCTTATGTCTCTTTATCATCCTTAAAATTTATTTGTTGTCATTCTAAGAAAGGGGTACATAAAAGAAAATGAAGCACACATCTATAGTCAAGTTTGCAGGTTGTGATGATCCTGGTGTAAGAATTCTTTTTTCCCCACTCTGGGTGTAAGAATTCTTAAGAGAGATCCAAATTGAAGGGAAAATGCAGGCAGTATTGACTTGGATTCCTGGAAAGCATTATAATCCTTATGCACAATTCTATGAACTACCATTATTATCCCTCTACAATAAATGTTTGGAAGAATGGATGTGGCATTCATTTGAATAGAAAGCAGTGGGGCTGGAGAAATATTATTACTGGGATGGTGTGTTTCTTGCATGTGACTTATTGATGTTCGATCCATCTCTAATGGACCATCCTATATAGTCCCCAGAGGACATGCAGAGCCAGCAGTAACTTCTGAGCACCACTTGCTTGGCCCTAAAACAAAAAAACGAGAAAACAAACAAAAACCCCACAAAAACTGAGAAACCTTGTTATACATACTACATTCTTTTAAATAACCAGTTTACTGTAGAATTAGAACAGTTTTCTAGTCTTACATTTTTGACATTTATAGTAATTAAAACCTCTAGAATTGTTGAACTTAAAAGCTTAAAAGTACTCAGGTGAAACAAGAATGTTCTTTAATTTTCCTGGAAATTAATCTCATCCTTTCAAATTTATAATAGTTAACTTATTTTTTGGTATTATTTTGCATCCAAAACTTACCTAAGGTAAAATTAGAGAAGGGAGTTAAGATACTAATGAAAGAATAACTTTGATTTGTCACTTCTGACAAGGGGTGGTCTTCTTCGCAGGCTTCCGTCAGGTTCTTTTGAGAAACAGCAGGCGAGGGTTACTTTTTTCTCAGTTAGTGGCATAGTCCAAGGGAAAAATTATATTTAGCAAAATATGTGAGATTAAAAAATCAGGAATGAGGTATTGACTCAAATAAAGATATTTAAATAAATTCAGTACTCGAAAATGTTAAATCTTAATTTTTTAAAGTTAGAGTTGTAATAGTTCATGTTACTTATAGATGTATGATATAAAATTCACCAGCAAGAATTTTACTTACAGATGAAATTTCTCTGTTGGAAAACATGGGGTATTATTGCATTATTATCTAGAAGGCAGTGTGTTAGACTATACGTCTGTGTTACTTTTTGAATCCTCACAAGTCTTTGATGCAGGTGTTATTATACCTATTTTGCAGAGTAGGAAACTGAAGCTAAGAGAGGCTCGGTACCGTACCCAGTAACATATAAAACATCAATAGAAGAGTCACAAATGAATGCTGAGCATTCTAATTCTAAAATAGCACTTTTCTTCCTTTTTTCAAAAACTCAAGGGAGTCCAATGTTCACTTTCCGCTACATATTTATAAAACATGTTTTTCACTACCTCTTATGCTGTTTCTCCCCAAATGTAAAGCAATCTCCTGTATCACCTTCTCCCTTTTTCTTTTTTTTTTCTTTTTTCTTTTCTTTTTTATCCTTGTTCGTTTTTTTTGTTTGTTTTTTGTTTTGTTTTGTTTTAGTTTTTGTTATTTGATTTGATAAGTTTTTGTCTTTTGGGTCACTCCTGGCGGCACTCGGAGGGTGCTCCTGGCACTATGCTCGAAGATCGCCCCTGGTGGCATGGGGGACCATATGGGATGCCGGGATTTGAGCCTCCATCCTTCTGCAGGAAGGACAGACGCCTTGTCTCCATGCTATCTCTCCAGGCCCCTCTTTACTCCTTTAATTATGTTTTTTATTTAATCTTTTTTTAAAGAAACTCTTTTTTTTTCTTTAGATGTGTGTGAGCATATATATTCCTAGTTTTTGTCAGGTGTCTGTTTTCTTCTCTCTTCACCCCTAAATCCACCAGCAATATAATGTAGCACCACTTCTTCCTGCAAAGACATATTAAACAAAGGGGAAATTTTATGTGTAAAAACTAGCTCTTATCTACTAGGGATAAGAACTCATACTTGTTTACAACACAGGGACATCTCCCACCCTGAATGTATGTCATGTGGAAACAACTTAGACTCCATAGAACGAGACACGGACCATCCAGCCTTGACTCCTGGACTCCAGGCATAGAAACGACAGAGTTCTCCACAACAGTTCTAGGAGCCCAATCCCCTCCAGGGCATTCATAATGCTGCTCTGACACCAACATGTGCCAGTGCTAAATTGATAACCTGACAACGAGGAAGTGGGAACAATTTGATCTAAGAGCAAGTTGTCCTTCCTCATCAGCCAACGATAAGACAAAATCAGAAAACATGTTACCCTTTGATCTGTGAAAAAGCCAAGATTGCTATATACAGATGACTGGATGTTACAACCAGGACGGGACAGTACACATCCAGAGACCAACAACAACAACAGCAACAAAAAGCTCTAGCCTAGCTTTTGGTCTACGATCTGTTCAACAAACAAGAGCTCCAATTCCAGAGGTCTGACTGAGACAACCACAACTGAACAGGTCTTCCGGAAGTATAACGAAAGACTATCTCAGGCTCCATCCTAGGAGCAACATAATAACGAAGACCACCAACTACAGGAGATGGATTAAAATGACACTGAAGAAGCAGAACTGCTAGAACCACAAAGAAAGACTTCGTCATAAGCTCCATTCCTTGAGCTGCACAGTCACCAAGATCTCTAGATACAGAGGCCTAATTTACCATCCATGACGAAGCAGAAGTCTTCCATACACCACGAAAACACTGAAGGGAGAGTAAATGATCATGCAAGGAGTCTATAGTTAATCCCATGACAGTACACTTCAGGGAGGGGGGAAACCTGTATCTCCTAGGCCAAGGGAATTCTCTCTATAATATCCCCAATAGTTACTGTGCCTATCCAGGGGAAAAAGAAAAAAAGAAGCACAAAATAATCATTTTCCCACATATTTATTTATTGATTGATCGATTTTTTTGACGTCTTTATATTAGTGTAGAGATTGAAGTTGATGTCTCCGATATTATTTTATTTTATTTTATCTTATTTTTCTCTTTCTTTTTACACTCTGGCACGAGTTTATTTCAGAACCGAGACTGTTGTGTGGTGCTTGTCTTTATTGCTGTGGTGCTCACTGGATATTTAATTTGATATTTCTTTCTGTATTGTGGTGGTGTTTCAATTGCCTTTTTCACATCCTCTCTTAAACTGAGGTTGAAATCCTCTGGAAGGACTCCGTCAAACAAAACCACATAACTCAATTTATCTAGCTCCATCTCTTAAATAGAGGGGGAAACAAGGGAGGGTACCAGGACCAAACAGACATATGATCACTAATAGTGAGCTGGACAAAGAGGGAACCACCTACTCTAGCAGTCCGGGGGGTGATGGTGGGGTATATGGGTTGCAGAAGGGGAACTGGGATGGGGGAGGATAAATTTGGTGATGGGTATTCCCCTGATTCAATGTTGATATGTACCTAAAATACTACTGTGAAAGATATGTAAGCCATTATGATCAAAATAAAAATACAAAAATAAATAGAAAAAAGACAAAATATGATTTTTTTGCATTCTAGATGTTTCTTGTCCATCATTAAATTTTTTATATAAAGAAACATGATTTAGAATGTTATTAATAGTTGAGTTTTAAACATATGTCAACACCAATCCCACTAGTAGTGTCAGCTCTCACCACTAATGTTTCCATATTCCATCACCCACCCACCCTCACTTGCCACCTTGACAGGCACATTATGAAGTTCCATGATGGTAGCTTAGATATGTTTTCAGTGTTGAGTCTGTGCTTTGTATGTATAGCAATACCACTTTTTCATGTCACCAGTATAACCAAAGTCCTGTCCCCTGTGACCCAGTTCTTTATTTTCTCATCTTCTTTGCTGCCTTGATTTCTTTTCTTTTCTTCTCTAAGTTCACATCCTCCCTTTACTATATTAAATTTCCTATGTAGTTTTTTCTATATAATGTGGATATGAATAGCGTTCCTATCTTGTCTTCTGGCTAACTTCAGTCAATCTGATGTCTTCCAGTCTTCTCTATCATTTTTATTCCCTCGCCTTTTCCCCCCTCCTTTCATTCCTTAGTCTTCCTTTCCTCCCTTCCTCTCCTCTACCTTCTTTTCCTGCCTTCCACTTCACTCCCTTTCTTCTTCTTTCTGGTCCTTTTCTTTTTCCCTCCCTATCTTTTTTATTCACTTTCTACTTCATCCTTTCATTTATTCCTTGGATATATTTTTCTTTATCTCTCACTGGAGACCTACCAAAAAGTTCTCAGGGAATCCAGGTATACAACTGACCAAGTGGTTCAGTGCTAGAGTTGGTAAATATGATGTTAATTGGGTCCTTTGGTTCCATACTCTACTGTAGTATCCTTGTGGAACACAGAACCCCCTAAGCTACATATAGTAGCCTTACATGCTCAGGAGGCCATGTGATCCTGGGAACCTTATTTGTGTCAGGCACATGCAACATACAATTTAACCCTATACTATATCCCTGAATTATCTTTCTCTTTTGTAATTGGCATTGGAGTATAGTTTCATATCTCTTCAAATATATAAAACCACACCATACCCATCCCAAAGCTGTTGTAACCCTCCACTGTCATCCAATCTACTTCCTTTGTAAATTACTCTCACCCACCGCTTTTCCTTTGGTAGCAATTGTTTTGTTGCCAAAATGCAGCTTTTCCTTATCTAGTTATCTATTTCAATAATATCAATACACTATTTTGAAAATACATAATTTGAAAATATGTATTTGAATTTATGTTTGTTGCAGTACTATTGACAGTAGCCAAGATACAGAATGAACTTAACTGCTTATCACTGAATGACCGGATAAAGATCATGTGATATATATGCACACTGTAATAATACTCAGCTCTAAAAAAAGATAACTGTTTTTGTAACAAACTGAATGAGATAGGAGAGGATTATGATAAGTGAAATAAGTTATAAAGAAAAAGGCAAACGCCATGGTTTTATTTATATGTGGAATATTAACAAAAACAAAGCTCAATAAAACTCCCTCATTTCCTTCATTCCTTTATTCCTTCCTTCCCCACTCTTTTTTCTTTTCTATCTTCTTTCCTTCTTTATTCCTTCTTTCCTTTCTTCTTACCTTTCTTTCTCCTTCCAGAATTCTTTGGGTTTTCTTTAATATCAAATATTAAAAGCAATATTTTACTCATGTTTAATTAAACCCATGATGACAATTGATGGAAAGATGTATAATTGGACTATATTCAACTAAGAAATGATATAGACAACTCAACCACAATATAATAGTCTTACAGAAAATCCTGCATAGACACATGAAGCACTAATATCATCCACCCAAAGTCATTCATTAGTGCCTAGAGTTATCTTTTGTTTTCAATTTCTTGAGTTAGCATTTGGTCGCCTGTTTCTTTTAAAAGTTTCTTTTTTTTAATTTTTCACACCTTAATTGAAATTTTTATTAGGGTATGAAGTGGAAATTATTTTATATGCAATAAAATTAGACAAGATAATAAATATATAAATAGACTATTTGAATACTCTATCATAAAATACTATGATGATGATGAGATGATGAAATCTCAATGCAGTTTTATTTACTACCAGCTTCTTTTAGTGTTTCTATAGAACAAATGGTTATTGTTTTGTAAGAAATTTTGGTAAGAGGCTCTAATTAGTCCTGATTTGATAAACATTTGTCTCACTAATGCCCAGTCTGTTTTCTATTGCTCTACTTTATTATTGATATATACATTGATATATACATATATATATACATACATATATATATATACCTTCTGTTTTATAGCTGGTTTATAGCATAAGCTTGCTGAAGATATTTTAGATGAGAATCAATTTCAATATTTGCAGTATCCAGATACTCAAAATCAATGAAACTAATGACAATTATAGTCACTGCAACGAAAATAATATCAAACTTGACCAGTGATTAAAAATGACATAGAATCAAATACTTGTCCAAATTTAAAAAATATAAAAATGTGAAAAAGTCTTAGGATAAGTTAAATCAGAAAATAATTGAATATGCTTTTGAGTGCAGATCCAGGAGCATACCTTGAGCATCACAAAGTGTGGCACCCAAAAGAAATTATTATAGGGAACATATTCAACTATCCTGGGGTTCTGGAGACCCTGTTGGTGATACTCTGTCCCGGAAGTTTGTATCCTATAGTGCTGAGGGTGAGGCATGCAAATCTGGGGATATGCTTAAAGCTCAGTTTAAAATACTTCTCAGGCTTATATCTATCTCTATATTGTTTGCTATAGCAGTATTACCAATTTTCATTTCCACAAATATTGTAGAAAGAATCCTTTTACTGGATTTTTTTGTTGGAAACACATACTGTTTTATATTTTAAATAACATCTACTCTACAAAGTAAATGGATATGAAATATAATCTCATAGTGTTTTACATTTCTTAATTGTAAGATGAGGAGAATATATTTTCTTGTACCTGTTGCCATCTGTATCCTAATAAAATTACTACTTAGATCTGTTCACTTCTTGATTAGCATGTTTTTGCTGTTGAACTGAACAGTTCATATATTTTGAATATTAGCCCTTATCTGATATGTATTTAGAATTTTATTTTATCATTCAAGATGTTGCATTTTTCTTTGTTTTTGCAATTTTTCACAACTTAATTGAAATTGTATTAGGTTGTGAAGAGGAAATTATTTTCTATGCAATAAAATTAGACAAGATAATAAATATATAAATAGACTAGTTGAATACTCTATCATAAAATACATAGCACTTCTGCTTCATTTTTAAATTTATGAGGTATAAAAAGGCATTAGTTAATTTACACTATTATCAATTTATTCCTTTGTTGTCTTTATTCAGTTCTTCATTAAAATTAACATTTCCTTGCCACCAATGACTATTAAAGAATGGACTATTTAACACTTGTTGGTAAATGTTCACAAATCAAGATGTGTCATAAGTATAACCTTTTTTCAATGTTACTTATAATTTCATTTTGGAAGTCCTTATATTGGCTGATTGTAACAATAAAATCTTTTTTTTTTTTTTTTTTTTTTCTTGGCCGCCGCCGCTGAGCACAGCCTCCGGACCGACGTGCGTCCGGCGTCACCGCGCGCGACTGCGGGAGCGCTCACGTACCAGCGGCGCGCGCATGCGCCGTAACAATAAAATCTTAACATAATTTTAAGCATCTTGAGTTTTAGTTTATTTAATTCAGAAATTTTCTCCTTAAATTATTTTTCTATTAAAATAGTTCTAATTTCTAGAAAATTTTGAGAATGGAAGTTGAAAAAAAGAATTCTGTTTTAATGTTTTATTAGAGTTGAAACAAGACAATAAAGTGCTGTCTAGTCATGGATATGACCAAATCACCTCAAATCTTCTGAGGCATCTGTTAAGGAAAAGTCAATTTATATAAGAACAGTGGGAGGCAGTATGCTGGGTACTCAGAAAAGAAAAATAGAACTAATATATTCTTCAGCAAATGTCCTAAATGTTTGTTCAAAAAAATTAAAATTGGCATCTCAAAATATAATAAAGACTCAATGTTTATTTTAGTTCCATTCACAATAGCCAAGATATGAAAAACATTAGTGTTATTAGTGAATGGATAACAAAATGTACTTTATCTTTACCTCTACTTTAAAAGAAAAATGGATTATTAATCAGTTATTAAAATGAAGGAAATATTGTATATGAGACAACAAATGTCATTTAATCATTGAAGATAACTCTTAAGTCAATATCATGAAAAGTTCTGCTCATGTTTTCCTTGATGTATTTTGGTCTATAATCAATGTCTCTTACCCATCTTAAATTAGCTTTTGTGTAAGTTGTGAGGTAGAAGTCTTGATTATTATTTGTTTGTTTATTATTATTATTTGTTTGTTATTATTGGATCTTCATTTCTCAAAACCACTTGTCGTAGAGACTTTCCTTGATCTACATCGTGTACTTAGCTATTGTTAAAAATTAACTGGCACAATTTCTGTACTTTCCAGTTGGATTCCATGGTTGCTTTTATTTTTAGTACCACAGGTTCTTGTTTTTGTTTTGTTTTGGGCCACATTCGGTGATGCTCAGGAATTACTTCTGGCTATATGCTCAGAAATCGCTCCTGGCTTGGGGGAATATATGTGACGCTGGAGATCGAACTGAGGTCCGTCCTGGGTCAGCCATGGTAAGGCAAATGCCCTACCACTAATCTATCATTTCAGCCCAAAGTACCACAATTTTTTGTCATAGATTAATAATATGATTCAAAGGTGTAAATAAAATAAATCCCTCACTTTTGTTCCTCTTAAGATTTCTTTGTCCTATTCAGGGAGTTTTATTATTCCATATCAATTTTAGCAAAATTTGATCAGGTCCCCAGAGTAGGTAATCTTTTTTTAGTAGTCAATCATGGCTTTTATGAAGTAGGACAAGTTTAAAAATTTAAAAAAAATCTTTAAAACTAAAAAACTTCAAAGTTTTTAAAAAAAGTTTTTGAACTTTTAAATGTTTAAAAAAATAAAGTTTTAAAGATAAGACATTTAAATTGTACTACAGAGTGCTAGTACTTGGTTGCTTCAATCAGTCAATATAGTTTTGGTCCCAGGAATCACATAAAGTTTCCTAAGTCCCATCATGAGTGATCTCTAAGAGAAGAGTCAGGATAAGCCCTGAACATTGCTGGGTATGGCCCTAAAAGAAATAATTAAAAAAAAAAAAACCCAACAACTCAGCAACATAAACCAATTATTTAAGATGATTGCCAGCTATTAACTTAAAAGAAAGACTTTCCTTCTTCCTCTTCCTGTTAAATATTTCCTTTGATGTGTAAAAGCCCACCTGGATTACTCAATCTTCCCCCACCCAGTGTATCATATTGGTTTGATAAAGAAAGAAGAGTTCCGGCTTTTGGTGAGGCAGAGAGACCATGAGGTTAAAAGCAGATTGACTCTATTGACTTTCTCCTGACTGGCTTGATTTATGAATCTTTCGTAGCTACCCTGCTTCTTCAAACCTATCTGCCTGGGGTTAAATATACAGTGTGTGGGGGTAATCTTAAAACTCATGGATTTTACTTTACATAGCAATCCCCCAAACCCCCCAAAACACTTAAGACATAAGCAGAGAAAAAAATGTCCATGTATATGGCTGAAGAGTAACAATTAAATAAGAATGATGTTATACTAATGAAATAAAGATTCCATTTCTAGAATGAGAAAGTGATCAGAAGGAATTTGGACTGCCTAAATGCTAACAAGTAGTGAACAATAAAAAGGTAAAGGTTGGATATATTTAAGAGACTAATATTAGAAATACTTGAGGGGTTAAGGTGATGTCTTTCCCAGTACTGATTCCAGTATTATACCCATGTTAAATCTGAAGCCACAGGTCTTGAATCACTGAGATTTTACTCATGGACCTTCTCTGTTCCTTTTTGGGAGGCCTTTCTCCCTCAAAAAGAGACTTATTATTAGGAAACCAAGTTGTCATTTTGTGATTTAGCAGACATTAAAGTTAGTTCAGCAGAATTTAAAATTTGTTCGAATCGAATTATTACATTTTAGCTTTCTAGTTTTTTAAAAATCTAGAAATTAGAAAGACTAGATTTACATCGAGTCAAATTAGTCAAATACATTAAAATGCATAAATATGTAAAGATGTAATCTTTCCTTTTTGAAGTGTCCAATTAAGAATAATTTAATCTAAAATTACTCCAATTAGAAGTAGAATATTTAAATTAACAGGAAATTTTGAAAGTATATTGTCTTAGAAGGTAAATAACTACATTTTAAATATTCATTCTTGCACTGATGTATTTACTCATAAATGTTTTAACAAATGTTGCAAATATAGAGAAATAAATTAACTTTACATCAAAGAGCAAACATCTTACATATAGTAGCAAGAGACCACTTGTACTTAAGATATTTGATACTACTTTTTGATTATGCTAATAGTCTAATAGTCTTGTAGACAGTTTCTCCTCATGGAAAACCCTGTTTTTATAAATAAAGCTGAGGAATTATCTGAATAACTGTCCCCAAAGGCTTTTCTGGCATTGATATAAAAAATCGCATACTTTCTCACCCCCTTTTTGTATAGATATACTCTTCACTATTTTTACTCCTGGAGTCCTAGATTTTCTGTGAGTTTGATAGAAGAGTTCAGACATCCATTTGCTCCGGTGCATTTAAACATCTATTATTGATTCTATCATTTGAAGACAAACATAGTTTCAGAAAAAAAAACTTGGAAAACAAGCCTAAATCAATTGAGTTTAAAGAATATCAGAGTCTCTTGATAAGGTATTCACCATGCCAGTTTGAGTCTTGAATATTTCTTGATCCATAACAAGTAATTATCAACTTCACTGGATCAACTAAAAGTTTTAAATTGATCATAGGCTAGTAAAAAAAAAAAAAAGAAATCAGGTCAAACCTACTTTATTCGCTGTTGTTCTTCACCCTCTGCTACCAGTGAGTTCAGCGTCTACCCAGGGTACCACATCAGTAAAGAATTTTCAGAATAATGTAATATAAATGGTGATAACTTTAGGGAAATATATTTTAAAAGCCCAGAAAAAAATTGTAAATGATCAGATGCAGACAATAGGTATTTTGTCACCTACTAAAGAAGATAAAAAACATTTGAGTTTCCTGCTTTTTGTGCGGAGGGAATTATTAGATGTGGGGAGATGTTTCAGGACCAGGAGTTCCTCCTAGTGATTCTCAGCAAACCACAGCTTTTTAATTCAGTCCGCTGAGAATGTTTTACTGCATTGGCTCTGCAGTGCCAGGGATTCCCTGGGGGATGCTTGATCACCTTGAAGAGTACAATCAGAGGTGCTGGGATTTAAGGTGTGTGCCTTAGCCTTCATATTATAGAGCTATTTCTGGCCCCAAATCATTTAAATTCTAACTTCTAGAATAAGAGTGGATTAGAGGATGGGTTGGAAGCTAACAGGATAAGAGAATCCAATAGTTGGGAAGAACATGTAAAGACATGTAAACAAGTTAAAGGGAATAATATGTCAAGGTGGGCTAGAACATTATGTTTTGGAGTACTCTAGTAAGATAGTAACCCAGGGTAGGTTGAGGGAGCAGTAATTTGGTTTTCTGTAACACTAGTTATAGAAGTAAACATTGTTAGGGCATTGTTAAAGAGTTTGACATTTACATTATAGTTTTGGGGGATGATAAATGATTGATGACTTATATCAAACATAAACATTAATATGAAAAATCTCAATATGAAATAAAAACATTTATGATCTCAAAAGATAATTTTCTTCTCTATTCTTTCAAAAAGAGTTGCTACTGTAGGTAACAAAGAATCTGGAAGATGCTCTCTATGACTTATAGCATTTCTTAGACTTTATAACCATGACATGATTCCACCTGTGAAACTTCACAGTTTGTAATTAAATATCATCTCTGTTGTTTCATCTTCTTAAAGATGAAAACCTCTTTTGAGTAGCTTTAATTTACTTGAAGGATATTTAAAAAGTTTATCTTAGAGTTTCTATTTTAGACTAAATAATTCTTTCTCATTGACTTCCCTCTCTTACAATTTTTGTCACAACCATTAAAGCCTCTCAGTTTCCATATCTTGGATCCTTTCCAATATTTTAAGGCCTTCCTATTATGTGATGAAATAAAAAAGGGAATGTACTTTTTAAAAAAGACTAACTTTAAGTGATGTTAGATCTGGCATTGAGGATTATTATCAGCAATTTTGCATTGTAGTTTATTGAAATATGACTAATATTTCATGAGAATTTTTAGACAATCATGCCATTAGTGCACCATGCACTTATTTTTGATATATGGATCATTCCTTTATTATTTTATATTTATGTAGGTAAAATATTTTAAAATACATTCTATTAAGAATTCTTTTTTTCAGGGCCTTGCATGTGGCCGACCCGGGTTCGATCTTGGCAGCCCACATGGTCCCTGAGATCTGCCAGGAGTGATTTCTGAGTGCAGAGCCAGGGGAAACCCTTAAGCACTGCTGGGTATGGTCCTAAAACAAGAGAAAAATATTATTTTCTTTGGTTGCAAATATCAACTGTAACAGTCTTTAAGTTAAATTCTTTTACCCCCAAGCTTTATTGAGATATAACTAAGGTATAAGATACTTAAAATATTCAACCTAAAGTTTGGTTTTTGAAATAATCACCCATCTATTAATCTATTCTTTTAATTTTAATTTTATCAAAGCCACTATAATTTACAGTATATTTAATGATAGCTTTCCTTCTTAATATGCTTCAATACCACATCCTTTACCAGAGTGTCAGATTCCCTCGAACATTGTCACAGTGTGCCCTCTTCATCTCCCTGGCCCCAGTCCCCTTAAAAATAACTATATTGGGCCGGGCGGTGGCGCTGGAGGTAAGGTGCCTGCCTTGCCTGCGCTAGCCTAGGATGGACCGTGGTTCGATCCCCCGGCATCCCATATGGTCCCCCAAGAAGCCAGGAGCAACTTCTGAGCGCATAGCCAGGAGTAACCCCTGAGCGTCACAGGGTGTGACCCCAAAACCAAAAAAAAAATAACTATATTATTTTTTTAAAATATTCCCCTACCCCTCCATGTTTTTGTAATGATTGAAGTCACCACATGCTTCATTGTGTTGGTTGTACATGTGCTTTCTAGTGTGCTCACAACACTCCTAGTCCTTACTTGCAATTTTTTAGTTGTGGTGCTTGGTGGCAATTGAGCACATTAGTTGTGTGCTCATACTATGTTGTGGTGTTATGATTCTGAGACAGTAGGGCTTCTGTGTGGGTTCTTTGTGCATGAGCACTGCACTAGGAAATGAGCTAATCACTTCCCACTTGCAAAGTAGATGATTTTATTCATTCAGTAATCCTGCAAATCCCTTTCATCACTATACTCTTACGTAAAAATGTGTAATGAAAAAAAAATAGTTTTGAAAAAAAAATGGGTTCAAATTATGTATTTAAAAGATATATTTGAGTAGAGTTAGTTAAGCAAAAAAATGTCCTCTAGTGCCATAAATATGAAAGGCCACCTTGGAAGTTTTCAATTGCTAGAATTTTTTTTTATGATTCTTAGCTTTTTTCTGAAGAAAAAAAAAAGGAACAATAATATCTAGCTCATAACAATTGTTCAAAAATTAGGGGCTGGAGCGATAGTTTGCCTTGTACATGGTGGATCCAGGACAGATCTTGGTTTGATCCCCGGTATCTCATATGGTCCCCCAAGCGAGGGGCAATTTCTGAGCTAATAGCCAGATGGGACATCTGAGTGTCACCTGGTGTGGCCCCAAAAAAGAAAAAAAAAGACTGTTTTATGATTTCTAGCGCGATGTCTGACCCATAGAATGTTAATTATATATGCTTTTATTCTCTTTCTAATCCCCTTTTTATCAAAGTACCTAACTTTCTTCAAGTTGACTATAGACTGAAATTATATAAACATTTGAGATAAAGCATATTAGCCTAAATAGCATCATTGTGAAGTTCATCCTTAGAGAGCTCAGTAGGAATTTATTTTAATGAACATTCTGACCATATCCACAATCTTAGTAATTATTAATTGCATCATATGAATTGTCTATTAGTTTGATATGTGACTAATAAGAATGACTACCTATTCAATTGAATCTCTTGACTATATTCCATTATCATAGGATTTTACTTTGTGCATTCTAAGCAACGCTATTTCTTGTGAATACTTGACAGGTATTATAGATAAGAATAAACAATGATTTGATCAATTGTGGAATTTATGTTGGAATAGACAAAATAGATTTCTATGTTACCTTTATCATTCGTCTATGCAAGATTCTGAAAAAGAGAGCATGTAGCATTTACAATAGAACTCTGTAAACTACTTTTCCATGTAGTCAGCTCCTCAAGAACTAAAATAAGACACTTTTTAAAATACCATGTGAATGGTAGTTGAGTTAGCACAGTATTTCCCAGTGTTGTCAGGATGATAATTAATTAATTCATTCTTTTGACATGTGTTTGGTCCACTGCATTTATTAACTCAATGTTAAGATTTGTGACTAAAAATCACATTAGTTAATATAACAAAATTGTAGCTTGATATTTGAAAAGAAAGTAAAATAGATTAAAATATGAATGCATTACCTATTATCTAATTACTTCTTAATTTTTATCTTGATCTAATAATGTTCAGTGCTGTCAATGTTCAGTGTCAAGTAACATGTGATGTCAATGCTCAGTTCATCACAGATCAAATAGATTACATTATTTGTATGTAGATATGAGCTAAAACATAAAGTATTATAAATTATGTATGAAATTTAGATTCTTAAAATAGTAAGATGAATATAAATGTAAATAAAATTAGTCTTTTTTTCTATTGTATTTCAGTGGATCTTCTAGTAAAGCACTGGGCTTAGCACTGTTCTTTACTTTTTCTTTTTTTTTTTTTTTTGAAGCTCTTCTTTGAAGATCACAATTTAAGTAGAAAAGAAGTATAGAAAGAAACATATATAATTTTCTATAGAAGAAGTATTCTTTTCTTCCAACATACTTAACCATTTATTAATGAAAAAGTTTACAGTTGTGAATTTGACTTAGTGGTAAAAAGTTAATTTAAGTTTGAAATTTTGTAAAAAGTTTTGAGAAATGATAAACATTTTAAATCTGCATTAGTTTACTCACAATGAAATGTACAATAACAGCAATATCAGCTTAGGATCTATCAAATTTATTAAACCATCTACAATATGTTAAGTAATCAGGAACAGAGAAGTATTCCTTATTCTTATCCTCTAGGTCTAGGACCTGTTCTATGCCAAAGTTGGCCAGTTAGAATTTACAAGACAAAGTTAAGATTTTTATAAAAAACTATTTCTTTATTTCACATATATTATATTTTAAGTAGTACCACTTTATATTAAAATATTATAGAATAAAAATATTTTAGAATAAGCATGTTTGCATCCTACTACTGTAAATAGTATTTCATGCAGTATTTGATCCCTCTCTTTCTGGGAAGGATATTAGAACTTGCTCATTATTTTTACTTAAAACATTTTCTTGTGAATTATTGTAGTTTCTGAGTACTCTTCTTTTCTTTATACCAGTTTGGTATGTAAGACCTGTGCTCTCGGAGATGTTGTAAGAGATTGCTATGCTGGTTTTCTGATTCTTTAGTCTCAGGGGAATACCCATTCAAACTACTTCCTTACTAACTGCTTCCATATTGTTTATTCACCAATACTTCCAATTCTTAGTGTCAATGACTCCATTTTTTTTATTACTTTAGATGCATTTTATTTCATCATGGCTCTAAAGTTTGGCAGATATCCACTTTAATTTTCATCACGTACATTCTAATTGAAATGTAATAAATGCATGTGATTTTTAGAATAAAAGTATTTGACATCTTCATTTTGCCACTGAATTACATTTATACACAAAGGAAAGTTTAGAGATTTGAAAGATGGGTATAACCCATAGGAAGATTTCTTAGGTTTCTAGCTTTATTTTTCTGAAACATTTCACTTCAAATAGAGTTTTAATTGTATTGGCTCTAAGTGAATGTAAACCAAGTTAGTATTGAACTGGCAGATGGAAAAATCCTTATCATTGAACAATGAAACAACTTGCATTCTTTTTTTCCCCTTTTGCCATCTGGTATCTGTGTTCCTATTTGAAACATTAACCATTCAGGAAAGAGTTGTTTTCTGTATGCAATAGTCAGAAGCTTTCTCTGAAGACTGGTGCTTATCTTTTCAGAAAAAAAGATAAAACGCTACAAATATAAATGGAGCCCTGAACTAATATTTGACAGTAGCATAAAAGCTTAAGAAAATGCAGAGTACAAAGTGAGTCTAAGGAGATGCCATTTCCAATTTATTTTCATAATCTAATTCTGTATTTCTTGTAAAGGTTAATCTAAATCCAGCAGAACAAAGCCTGTCCACTGTTTACTTGTTATGGGCACTGCTACATTATTCGAAATGCAGTAGAATGAACATAATTCTTGTTCATAACCTATTGCTATTTTCCCCTGAATTGTTGAAGATAATGATTTCTAATGCAACCCTCAAATTATCAGTACTCATAGGGTGTTTATAATGGTAAAATGCTTCTAATAAAACATTTTGGGGGAGATTTGGGTCAGTTCTGGCAGTGCTCAGGGCTTTCTCCTGGCTCTGTTCAGGGATCTTTCCTAGCAGGGTTCAGAGGACCAAAACTGTTGCAGATTTCGCTTCTTTAGATTGACCAAGTGTAAGCCAAGTGCCATACCCACTGTGCTATCCCTCCAGCCTTCTAAGAAAACATCTTGAAATAATTACATTAACCCCCAGTTATTCAAATAACCTCGATGGGCAGATTTTCTGGAGGTTCAGCAATATTCTCAGCATCAACTTTGTAGGGAATGAAAGCCAAAGGCACCAAATAAGTGAGATAGTTTAGTATTAGCTAAGGAAGTATTTATGTTACATTCAAATCTTCTATTCCTAAGTTAAAATGATATATGAGGGCAATGTTTTTATACTTTCTGTTATTTTTATTATATATAAACTATTTCTGTTCTTTTTATGATATTTTCTGTTACAAAAGCACAAATAATAAAGTGGTAATTTTATTGTCCTTCAAGTTTAATTTTTGATGTAAGTCTATATCTTTTAGTGTGTGGAATGTTTGCAGTCAATTCTTCAGACTGGCTAACATTTAATAGACTTTGAAGGCTATTTAATCAGTACTTGTGTATTTTATTTGCAGACCTACCACCAATGTCTTCATTTGTGGCTTAGTGGACTATTTCCAGAAGCTTATTCTCTATAGACAGTTGAAAAAATCTATAATGATGTCTTTATGTTTAAATAAAGTTTTTTCACTTAATTAGTTTTTTATTTTTATTTGGTTTTGGGGCCACACCGGTGATGCTCAGGGGTTACTCCTGGCTCTGCACTCAGAAATTGCTCCTGGCTTGGGGGGCCGTATGGGATGCCAGTTTTGCCCTGGGTCAGCCACATGCAAGGCAAAGGTCCTACTGCTGTGCTATCACACTTGACTGGCAAGTTTGAAGATGACAATCATCATTGTATTAAAGTTAAGTACCTTTTTAAATAAACAAAAAACTTCATCTTTCCATTTAATCTCAGTCTGATTTGCTTGGTTTTAAAGTAGAAGTTTTTCTTTTTCTCTCTTAATTGGACTCTCAGATGTTTTGGGGAGAGATTTGATCAGCTAAATTTTGCAGGCTGCAGAAATAGATCTCAGCAGATACACAGAAGGCCTCCTAGCTCTATTCACTGATCCTCAAAATGTTGCACTTTCCACGAGACAGTGAATCTGAGACTTGTCCATGAGAAATGATGTGTACTTCTTATGTCTTCTTACTACAATAGACTTTCCTGTACTTATGTCTTATGTCTAGGTTCCATTTTTCTCCTTCATAGCCTATGTCTCCTTAGCTCCTGTTACTTTATGAATTCTCCTTTCATAAAGTATATTTACTGCTTCTGTTTCCATTGAATTTCAGTTCTTTGTTCATCTTGAATTCACTCTACTAGAGAATATAAAGCTACACCATTCCTTTTTCTTTTTCTTTTTTCCTTTTTTTTTAATCAGCTCTACCAGAGAATATAAAACTACATCATTGCTTTTTTCTTTTTCTTTTTCGTTTATTTTTGTTTGTTTGTTTGTTTTTGGACCTCACCCATTGACACTCAGGGGTTACTCCTATCTAGGTGCTCAGAAATCGCTCCTGGCTTGAGGGGACCATATATAACGCTGGGGGATAGAACCATGGTCCTTCCTAGGCTAGCACTTGAAAGGCAGATGCCTTACCTCTAGTGGCACCCCTCTGGCCCACATCATTGCTTTTATATGTTGAGGTAGTATCTCATGTCTTGTTCTATCATGCCAACCATCTACCCCCAGATTATTCTGTGTCTTTAAGTTAAATACTTACCTGACAACATAACACTAACAAAATCCAAATATAAGACCATTATTTGCTTGTCATGTAATTTACTCCATTACTTGGAACTTAGATTTCTATTCGTCTCATTTCTGAAAGAATCTTACCTGCTTTATAGGTTATGAACACAAAAAGAAAAGTTTAACTGAGGAAAGTTAAATATTGAACAAGCTAAGAATCAAATTTATTCAAATTATTTGCCTTTTACCATTGTTGTATGCTACAGGGCAAGCTATAGGGCTGTATTATTAAAAGATCAGAAACCTGAGGGAAGTTGACACTGATGTTAAGATTGGAGTTGGAACATTGTATAAACACATTTGTAAATCATGGCGTCAAAATTTAAGAAAACAAATCTTTTGCAGGGAAAGAAAAAGAAAGTGTCTCCCAAGTTTGAGAAATAAAAATAAATTGCTTCAGAGGGCTCATAGGCATGGTTGATGTTCTAAGGCATTTTGAGAAGGAGCATTTTCACCAATAGACACACATAATTTCACAGTACAGCATACATAATTACCTTACAAAGCAATGCAGTCTAGCATATCTATCATATTACATAGAATTTCTTGGGGGATTGGAGATGAGAAGCAAAACTCTAAATTTCAAAGTAGTCTGTAATGATAAAAACAGTACTAGACATGGATTTTCAGGACTGATGCTGGAACTTAGTGACCATTAAAAATTTTGTACATGCTGCCCAATCTTTTATTTAATCTTCTTTACTACTAAAACTGAGTCTAGATGAATTTTAAAAGAGCAGTGTGTTTCAGACTACAATGATTAATTGTTTTGATAAGGTATCTGGCATTTGATAGAAATTGCATATATTATTGGATTGCTTTTATTTCTCAAAACAATATAAAAGACTGACCACTTTTAGAAAAAAATAAAGACTTTTTGTTGTTGTTGTTGTTATTGTTATTGTTCCATACCAGGCTGTGTGCAGGGCTTGTTCCTGTATCTCCACGCAGAAATGACTCCTGATAAGGCTTTGAGCTTGAGAGACCATATGTATTGCAGAGAATTGAACTTTCATGAGTCTCATGTAAGAGATTTATTTTACTTTCTGTAGTATTGATTGGTTGAAAAAAAGTAAAGCCTCTTAGTTGATGTAATACAGTAAAAGTACAGAAATGATATTTTATATTCTTGATTCTCTCAAAATGAACTGTGTAACTACCTCCCTACTCAAGAAATAGGATACTGACAGCATCCTGTTTTCCCCTCTCTCCTCCTAATTACCATTTCTCAGGACCAAGTAACTATTGTTTTACTTCTAACATGATAGATGGCTTGTTTCCTCCTCTTTTTCAAGAAAGGAAAAAAAAAAAAGCTTGTGCGTGACTCCTTTTACTAAATTATATTTGTGAAATTCTTTGCTAATATTTCATGTTGCTGTGGTTTTTATTTTAATGGATGTAGTGTATTTCATAATATGAATGCATCACGTTTTATTCTACAATTGATAGGTATAAGGGATGTATCTAATTTTCAGCAATTATGAATAGATTTTCAAAACAATAACATGTCTTGCTAATGTTGAACTGTTAGATTTCTAGATGAGGTTTTAACCTGAGTGGTATTTGCTAAGCAGATATGTAAAATGGCTTTCTATTTCTGTCACTAGTATGCAGCTGCTCATTTTTTCTAAGGCTGTCTAAACCTGAATGTTTTCAGATGATAAGCTTGTAGGACTATGTCTTTTTCTATCTATTATTACTAACATGGTTATAAGTCTGATCTTTGTTTATAGGGTATTTGGATATCCTTTTTATTGTAATATTTACACAATCTTTTGTGCTTATTTTCTACTAAATTCTGACTTTTGCTTAGCGATTGTTTGGATTTCTTTATTGTCCATTCAGGTTCATCATTGAGTACAAATGTTGCAAATATTTTATCCCAACTTATTGCTTGACTTTTCACCCTTTTTAATACAGTGTTTTATTATGAAGAGCTTTTCCATGTAAATACAGTTTAGTTATATTATTTTATTGATAATCTCATTATGTGTTCTATTTGAGGGATAGAAATACAGAAAATGTTCAGGGAGTCTGAGTCCACTACCAGTGGTTTTTAGTAAAGCAGAACAGATGATTTAAAGCTCAGATCTGGCTATAAAATCCGACTTAAGTTCAGCAGTTCTGGGATTTACTGAAACCAGCCTGGCTATGATTTGGGTTAAAAGGACACACTTGCAGGTGCTGGGGTACCATGCAAGGCATACACTTCAGCTATATCCCAGAAGAGTAAAACATTTTTATTAAATTACTGTAAATTATGTTATTCATGATTGAATTTCAACATAAAATGCTTCAACATCCATCCCTTCTGCCCACCATGCTGCCTCTATTGTAGGCACATTTTTTCTTTTTCTTCTTCAATACTGGTAAGATATAATGCATGTCATTTTATCTCTTCTCAACAACTTGTCCTCGTCAAGAGTGACCATTTTCCTTGATCATTGTCATAGTTTTCCCTCCCCTGATATTCCATCTCCCACAACTGCTCCTTTCCCCAAAGTAGCAAATTTCCTACTAAGGACCATTTTTTCTCTTCCTTTGTATTGCCTTTGGGATTTAGCTGTTTCACTACTATGTATCTTTATATCTTGCATATGAGAAAGATCATTCTGTGATCTAAAAATACATTCTCTCAGAGAGATCATAGACATGGTTGATGTTTTAAGACACTTTGGGAAGGAGCATTTTAACCAGTAGACACATAATTTTACCTTTCAGTGTACATAATTATCTTACAAAACAATGTAGTCAAGCATATCTATCATATTACACAAGATTTTGGGGGGAGGATTGGAGATAAGAAGCAAAACTCGAGGCCAGAGAGATAGCATGGAGTTAAGGCGTTTGCCCTTCATGCAGGAGGTCATAGGTTTGAATCCCGGCGCCCCATGTGGTCCCCCGTGCCTGCCAGGAGCAATTTCTGAGCCTGGATCCAGGAATAACCCCTGAGCACTGCTGGGTGTGACCCAAAAACCACACACACACACACACACACACACACACACACACACACACACACACAAAGCAAAACTCTAAACTTAAAGCAGTCTGTAATGCTAGAAACAGAACTAGACATGGAATGTTAGGACTGGTGCTGGAACTTAGTAATCATTAAAAATTATGGAATGCTGCCCAGTCTATTACTTTAATCTTTTTTACTGCATTCATCTTTAAAATTGAGTCTAGATGAATTTTAAAAAAGCAGTGTTTCAGACTAAAATATCAAATTTTATATGAGTATCATAGTTTCTTTATTCAGACATCTATTCTTAGGCACTTAGGATGTTTGTGAAAAATGCTACAGTGTAATTTGGGGTCTATTCCAAGGAGTAGAATTGCTGGGTTTATATGGAAACTCAAGTCTTAGTTTTCTAAGGAATGACTATATTGCTTTCCAAAAAGGTTGGATCAGTCAACATTCACACCAGGTTTGTCTCTGTGTGAGGTGATATCTCATTATTTTAATTTTATTTACTTGATAATTAGTGATAATAGAGAATTTTTAATGTATCTTTTGGACATTTGTATTTCTTCTTTGAAAAAGTTTTTGTTCATCTCTTCTCCCAATTTTTTTTTTGATGGTGTTGGATTTTTTTTCCTTGTCAAGTTCTACACTATATATCTTATATCTTAGCCCTTTACTTTTGGGATGACTAGAGGGTAAACAATTTTTTCTCAGTCTGTGGGCTGTCTTTGTATTTTGTGCATTGTTTTCTTTGAAGAGTAGAAGATGCTTAAATTATTGTTGTTTATTTGTTTATCTTTGCTATCAATTGTTTGGTCATCAGTGTTTCTATACTTATAGTTGCATCTTGCTTCAATGACAGAAAAGTTCTGACTGTGTTTTCTTTATTAACCTTACATATTCAGGTCTGATACCAAGTTATTTAGACTTTTATGACTTTATTTTTGTTCATGACATGAGAAAGAGGTACGAGTTCAATTTTCCCCATGTATCTGACCAGTTTTTCTTCTTTATATATATAAATATGAACACTTATTTAAAGATCTTGAATCACAAAATCATTGATGGAGTTGATTGTAATACATTTAGTTCAGGGCCAAAGAGATGTCATGGAGGTAAGGCATTTGTCTTGCATGTAGAAGGACCATGGTTCAAATTCTGGCATCCCATATGGTGCCCCGAGATTGCCAGGAGCAATTTCTGAGCATAGAGCCAGGAGTAAGCCCTGAGCGCTGCCGGGTGTGACCCAAAAACAAAACAAAACAAAAATACATTTAGTTTCAGGTAACTGGGAAAGAAATTATTAGAAAAGAAAAAAGAAAGATATGAAATGCAAAGAAAAAAGAAGGAAGAAAACAGATTATATCAACAAGAAAATTTTGAAAATCATCGTATCTCATAATGGGGTCATTAAATCATTGTCAGAAGATTTATTAAGCTTTTATTGCTAATTGATCATTGTGTTACTTCTTTTGTTTCTGAATGGTTGATGACTTCAAATACATATTAGCATTCACATTTCTGTTTTCCTACAAGGATGAACATATTAAAAAGTATTGGGATTGTCCTTGTGGCCACACTGTCCAGAAATTCCAAACATTATTTCTAACACTTTGACTTTTGTGGGGTGTGTTTTCTGGTCCCAGGCTTTCAGGTTTTCAGGAAGTGTGCCTGAACTCATTCCAAAAAAGTCTTGGTAATGATAGCCCAAAAACAAGCATACCTTGAGTTTTGATATTAATCTTAGTGTCTTCTGAAAATTGTAAATGATCCTTTATTGAAGATTAATTGTAATATAACTGTAAGTCTCTCTCTGGGTCTTCAATTCTATTGCATTAATCATTGGGAATATATTTATTCATTACCATACTGTTTTAACTCTTAACACTTTGTGGCGCAGTTTAAAGTTGGGGAAATTTATACAGCTCATGTTCTGAGGTTTATTTGGATATTTGAAGAGATTTATTGTTTCATATGAACTTCATATTGCATTGTCAAGTTCTATATTATATACCTTGGATATTAGCCCTTTATTTTTAAGGAAAATAAAGGGTTGGGTAAAAAATTTCACTCAGTCTGTGAGATATTTTTGTATTTTGTGTATTTAAATTCTTTGTGTAGTGTTGCCATTCTGATAATGCTAATCCTCCCAATCAACAAGAAGGACCAGAAGATATTTTTTAACCTCAAAATCATTCCAAGAAATTCACTTGCTTTATATTCTAAACGTTATTTATTTGTATGTTTCAGTTTGGATTGGATTTTGGGTAACAACTCTAGTTGCTCAAGGGCTATACCTTGCTCATGTTCAGAGGCATTACCTAGCAGTACTTAGGAGACTCAAACCAGTGTGGTGGCTCCAGCTACTTGCTCAACAAATGTTCCAATATTTGTACTAACTACTCTCCTGCTCAAAAAGCTATACTTTTTTTTATATTTGTACTAAAGTTCTTTTGGAGTGGATTATTACAAATGCTCTGACATGGAAGACTGTCTACTATATTTTTCTCTGAAAAATTTTTTGTTTGTTTTTAGGGCCACACCGAGTGACACTCAAGGGTACTCCTGGCTATGCACTCAGAAATCGCTTTTGGCATATGGGATGCCTGGGGATTGAACCATGGTCCATCCTAGGTCATATCGTGTGCAAGGCAAACAAACACCCTCTCATTGCACCACCACTCCAGCCCCTGAATTTTTTTATTCTATTTTTGCTTCTTATGAAAAACAAGTAGCTCTGGATTGAGGAAGTTAATTTTTTAGATATTTGTTCTTGCTATGACTGTTTTATACAGTTCATCTCCACACCAATTTACATCACATTTCTCTTCAGTATAATTGAGAAGTAAGATGCATTTATAAATAAGTTTTAATAGTTTCACTTTTAAGGATATTAGTATAATAAAATTCTAAAGCATTTTACAGAGAACAGTAAAATACATATATAGAATGATTTCTTTACAGAGCTTTTGATCCTTCTTCCTTTCAATTTCCTCTATCTTCTCTGTTCACTTTAAGTCCCAGTGTCACTATCAATACCTGAATATAATGTATAATAATATCTCTTCCATTTGACAATGATAATATAAAAAAGGGGCTTTATCTGGAGTTCTGCAATATCTTACAGAGGACTTGCTAGGCACCGTGACAATGCAGGGGTGAATTTCCACTATGTAGAATAGGATGGGCCCTCCCTGCTTGTCATCTTTTGTTTTGAGAGACTCTTTCACTAGATAAAAATATAATCATTATGAAGATTAAATTATTGCTCAAATCAACTAATAGGTATCCTTTAAATGGTTCTACTCTACTTTTAACATAAACACTATTTAAGCTTTGATTTAGCATAGACAATCTACTAGAAAATGTGCTATCAAATGCCAGAATTCAGTGATGTAGTTTCAGATGCATGTTCCTGAAGCTATCCTCTCCCCTGCAAGCAGAAAACAGGCCCAAATAACATGTATCAGATATCTAATGTGCCTGTTCCTGACTTCCTCCAAAGTTCAGAACTCAGCACAGTGGTTCTGCAGCTAAAATACAAACTCCCATCCTCAATAGAGCTTCTGTAGAGATCTCCCTGATATCAAAAGGACGACTGCAAGAGAAGTAAAAAAATAAAAACTCTTAGGCTACAAAAGAAACCAGGAAAATCAGTACAGAACTCCACATGGATAGTGTGTGATGATTGTAATTGTGAGAGCTAAATCAGTAATATTTCCCATATAGCTCTCTGAAAAGAACTTTAAAGTAGAAATACTTAGAATGTTTAATGAACTCAAAGAAACAATGTAACAGACAACTTATAAAACACAAGAGGTTATGAGGCCAAAAATGAGAAGACTACAAACAGAAATGTCAAAACTAAAAAACTTTGAAAGACAAATGAAAATTCACTGGAATTTCTCACCAACAGAGTAATAGCTGCTGAGGACAGAATTCAGACAGCTTTCAGATGGGGTGTGGTAAACCTCGAAGAAACAACATAAGATGTGAAAAAAAAATGGAAGAAAATAATAAACTTTGGAATGAATTTAAGGGGGACAGTTTAAGAATAATTGTGGTATCAGACGACCAGCAAGACAACTTTTAAGAAGAAATACATACAGTCAAATATGTCATTACTGAAAAGTTCCCATTTCTGGAAAGTGCATGTACCCTCATCATGGTGACCAGATGGTATCAGTTATAACGAACAGGTCAAATAAAAATCCTCCAAGACACAACCAAATCAGCATGATGAAATAATATAGATATTGAATGCTGAAGGCAGCAAGAGCAAAGAAGAAAATGACATACAAGGAATCATCCTTCAGATTTACAGAAAATTTTGTTTTGTTTTGTTTTTGGGTCACACCCAGCAGCGCTCAGGTGTTACTCCTGGCTCTGTGCTGAGAAATCGCTCTTAGCAGGCAAGAGGGACCATATGGGATGGTGGGATTCAAACTGCCATCCATCCTGGGTTTGTTTCATGCAGGGCAAATGTCCTACCGTTATGCTATCTCTCCAGCCCAAGATTTACCAAAGGAAATATTTTAGACCCAAAGACAGTGTGGAATATTGTAAATTTGCTATCAGTGGCTTGCACTGAGGCCTTGGACGCTTTTGCCATGGATCATCTATCATTTTTATTATCTTCTGTATCCCTGATATGGTGATTTCAATGCTAATATTTTAGTTCCCTGAACAGGGACATTTTGTTGTTTTAAAATTGTTGGTCAAAATTATAGATACTATTTTCCATTTTTGCTTTCTGCAGTTGACTAGAAAAAGGGAAAGACTACACAAGAAACAAGAGCTTGTGAGTCTGCCAGAGGCTAGAGCCAGCCATGATTTACATCTTTCTAAAACTCTGTTTTCATGTCTCTGTGCAGTTTGCAGTTTTTGAAGGGCACATTAATAAAGGCACACTCTAAGGAAGATAGGAAAAGGTCAACTAGTGCTTTTTTAACTAGTTTAAAAAAACTTCTAGCTTCTACAGCTGTGTGGAAATGAACACAGACATAATTGTTAAGGGTTCATTCTACAACTTAGTCAAAAGTCTGTGTTTTTTCTCTGTTATTGGCCTTTTCAAATGTCAGTAACTTTGTTAATTTCAAACCAATTATTTTCACACTTTTCAATGCATTCACACTGATCACATATATCTTTACATAAGGATACAATAAACATTGCACACACATATATGGGTACACATTTACTTGCTATTTTCATTTCTGGGGATAACACAATGGTTATCACTATTTTAATTGAATGTATGCAAGAATGGTTAGTGTTAAATGCACGTAGCAAAAAATAACTAAGACAGAAATTCTGACATTAAAGAAATTTTTACTCATAGAATCTGTTAATCAAAAGATTAGTTGTGGTCTAAAGTAATTTCACTTCCAATATTCTGAAAATACTATGACTTGAAAATATATTCAGACTATTCTGAAAAAAATCTCTCAGTTCTGACTTTGTAGAGCCAGGTTTTGAGAATAGGTTTTTGATGTAATAAAAAGATATTTGATTTTTTAAAAGAAAGCACAAGTCAGTACTTTACATTTTTCCTACCTTATACAGATTCAAAAATCATGAGGACACTTAGAACATGTATGTGTTACTCATAAACATATTGTTCTTAACTGATTAACACACTGGTTTTCTTTCTTTTTTTATTGTGGGCAAAGTGAATTACAAATCTTTCACAGTAATATTTAAGGCACATAGTAATAATGAATGAAGGGCATTCCCACCACCAGTGTTGGCCTCCTTCCACCCCTGTTCCTAGCATGCATCCCACTTCCCCCCCTCTTCTGCCCACCTAATGCTAGTGCAACTGTTCCTCCCTTGTACAGCTTGATGTAGATTGGTTATTGTTTCTGTTGTCATTGACTTTGGATTTCGTATTCAAATCTGATCATTTTTATTTCCACCAAATGAACATACGACTGTCTGGTCTTGGTACCATCCATTTTTCTCCCTACACTTATGATGCTGATCAAGGAACACACTCGTTTTCTTTGTCTTTCTTTTAGATTCCCTCTCAGTAAAAATGTCAATTTTCAGCAATTTAAGTTTTTTTGTTTGTTTGTTTTGAGCTACATCATTTCCAATTCTGAAACTAGACCTCAAAAGATGCTGTGTACTCTGCTTTCTCTATTGCACCTGGAAGATGAAGTGGCTGATGTCAGATCTGGAATGAGTTCATGACTGGTTTGCTTAGTGTGGGGCTGAAGAGCAGAGTTTGAGGACATATGAATTCAAACCATCCGGGAGAAAAACCGAGGAGAGCACTCAATTTATTGTAGGTGAGAATTTGTCCTTCTTGAAGTGGCAGCTTATATTTTGTTTTTAAAAATTTTAATAATTCTGTATATGGATAATCATATTTCTTATCTCTGGATATTCAAATATTTCTGTCTGTCTACAAACATGTTAACCCTAATATTTATAACTATACATAAGTTAGCCTATGTATGATTTATATATATTTAAAACATTTACTAAGAAAGTTTGCAGAAAACATATAAAATGAGCTAGATAATTTCTTTATTAAATTTCACATATTATTAAATTTATAAAATTTTACTTTATTATATTTTAACCTAAACCAAAAGTGTGTTGGAAAAGTAAATGTCTTTTATTTGACATAACATATTCCCTAGTACATAAATAAGTATTTAATGACTATTTCTTAAGTAAATAAAATGCAAAAAGTCTATGGTGTTTGTTTTTTGTTTTTGTTTTTGGGCCACTCCCAGTGACACTTAGGGATTACTCCTGGCTCTGCACTCAGAAATCACTCCTGGCTTGGGGAACCCATATGGGACACCAGGGGACCGAACCATGGTTTGTCCTAGGCTAGCGCGCACAAGGCAGATGTCTTACCACTTGCCCCACTGCTCCGGCTCCATATGGAATATTTATTAAAGCACCATGGTTACAAAATGGTGCTTTGTAATCAGTTACTGGATAAAATACATTATTGTGAATGACACCTAAGTATTAATCTGTAGAAAAAGAATTTCAAGGTAAGTTTGGAAAACGTTTTACATTATTAACTTGGTAAAACACATTTGAAAGAGATAGAAAATATGTTTGTGAATAAGTGAAAAATAAATCTATCAGGATGCAGTAGCTTGAGGAAAGAACAGGAAGCACCTATATTCAGGTTCTAAATATATACACTATTTTAATAAATATTTATTATTTGGAGCTAGTAAAAATATGTACCTAATATTACTTTTACTTAATAGTAAAGTGAGAATAATTGCAAAATTCCAAAGTACAAAAAGACTTAAATAAAATATAATGAATCTTGTCCCCTGACTTATGATACATAAATATTTTTTTACAAATGTATATGAATTCATTTGAGTCAGTAAATTTTTGCTAGCTCAATCTTTTATAGATTTCTGATAACTTCTGGCTTTGAACAAGTGGAACAAAAGTGCATTTATATTATTATTATGATGATAATGATGATCTTTTTTTTTATTTATTTGTGGTGACACCCGGCTTTTCTTAGGACTTACTCCTTATTTTGCATGCAGGATTTACTCCTGTCAGGGGGAACATCTGTCTTGCCAGGGTTTGAACTGGGTTAGCTGCTTGCAAGGAAAGTAATCTACAAACTATACTATCAATTTTGTCTTAAAAGAAGGCATTTTGGGTGCAAGAACAATAGCACAGCAGGTAGGGTGCTTGTCCTTGCATGCATGCTGTCTACCTGAGTTTGCTCATAGTCATCCCATATGGTTCCTGAGCACTGCCATGAGGATTCCTGAATGCAGAGCCAAGAGTAATATCTTAACATTTCTGGGTGTAGTCCAAAAAGGATGGCATTTATTAATTTATTTGTCCCTTAATAACTACTTATAAAATATCTACTAAGTGCTGCATCAGTGCAAGGTTCTGTTGAAATAAGATCTAGTTTCTTCTCTTAAAAGAATAGGTAGTATCTGAGAAACACTTTTTTACTATGTTCTGAGAATATAAAGAAGGATTCTAAAGTTGCTGTGCGTGTATATCATAAAACATGTTGTATATATGGGATTTAAGTCATGATAAAGAATTGAGACTAGGCTTTAAGAAAAAAAAATGACACAATTGGAGAATTTTAAACAATGGATGAACATAACCTTTTTAAATTTTAGAATAAGCATCTCATTTACAAAAATGAGTAGATAATGGAATGTAAAAGGACTGGAACATTCTTGTCGATAGAAGAGATATTACTAATCTAACATTGCATATTTTGGGGAACTTTTAAAAAAGATTATAACATTTTGAATTGTAGAATTAGACACATGGTTTCACAGATTTGTTCTAGATCCATTTCTTGATCTAGAGAATAATTTTGTAGTCATAATTTATGGTGGATGGTGGGCAGATATGCAAAAATAGGAATCAAGGAGGAAATTTGGAAAACTTTTAATGTGATGTGTAAGATCAGATAAAATAAAAACAGTTGTGCCTAGCAAAAGAAACTTAAATCAAAATTAATTATTTATAAAGAGAAAAAAGATATATATATATGTATATCATGTCTGAAAATATTGAGATAACAAGAATGGTTGAAAATCAACCCTATTGAATTAGGAAGATGTGAGTAAATAGTTGTCTAAAGAAGACAGAGACTGGAGCCAGAGAGGTGGCGCTAGAGGTAAGGCATCTGCCTTGCAAGCGCTAGCCTAGGACCTAGAACCGTGGTTCGCTCCCCCAGCGTCCCATATGGTCCCCCCAAGCCAGAGGCGATTTCTGAGTGCATAGCAAGAGTAACCCCTTAACGTTAAATGGGTGTGGCCCACTAAACAACATCATCAAAAAGACAGAGGCCAATGGGGGCAGAAAAATATGTTCTTTTATTTTATTATTAGAGAAATGAGAAGCAAAATGACAACAGATAGCATCTTATATGTGCAATAAGGAATATTGTTCAAAAGAAAAGAAATACCAAGTGTTGGAAAGAATGAGGTGAGAAGGAACACTTGTTCAATATTGATGCCAATTGATGTAGTAACTATACCAAAATACCACCAGTATGGAGACTCTGCAAAGTTCTTGAAAATAGAAATTTCACATAATCCATTTCTCTTCTTAACTATTACTGAAAACACTTATCTTGGTCGCAATGTCTACATTTATCCAGCTTAATAGGCATACTCTGTTCTTGAAAGAGTTTTAAACCAAGCCATTAACCACATTCACAGCTTCACCAATGCTCCAAATTACCATTCCTCTATGTCTCTTTGCAGAGTTCATTAATCTGACCAAAAGTCCAGCCAGTATTTGAGGGGAGAACACCAGACTTTTAGGAATGTTTATAGGTACCCTTCTCCGGCCCACATTCTCATATTTCAGGAAAGCCTGGCAACTGAAAATATGCTCCATAAAATCTTTATTATTGGCATAGTGCTTAAAATACTAACTCCAATATTTTTGTTACTGTCAAACCTATAGAAATATACTAATTTAGATGCCAGTGTATATCTGATGACATCTAATGTTTAGAAGCAAAGGAAATATACAATGATCAAATAGCAACAAGAGCTTACTAAAGCGTTTGACAATGACTTAATGACCTCATTTCAAGATAAAATAATTATAAATTTTATTGCTGTTATAATCATTTTTATTTTTTATTTTTTTATTAATTTTGCTCCCACTTTCCTGGAAACAAATGTATTGTGATCACTTGTAAATTATGTCATAGGTCTTAAAATAAAGTAATTTATATTTAAAACAAAGAAACATTAATCTGAAGCAAAGCATTCATTTCATATTTTAATATAACATTACCTTTTATAGCCAAGAACAGGATTTAAGTGTCCATTAAGTGTCCATTTACTGATGAATTGGAAAACAAGATGTGACATATAAATGGAATAAATAAATTGGGAAAGTTTAAGCTACTAAAAAAGGATATATCAGCTGAACTGGTGAAGGATGGTATTCATTCTATGACAAACCTAACTATGAACATTTCTGTAACCACGGTGCTTAAATAAAGCAATTAACAAAAAATAAAAATATATGCTATTTTTCATACCATAATTGATACTAGAAAAAGTAAATATGAATAAAATAAAACAATGATAAACATTTAAACCATAAGATTAAGTGATGGCTACCAGAAGGGATGTTGGAAGATAAGAGATTCAAAGCAGGACAGTGGTAGAAAGCAGGTGTAGATTTTCTCTGTTATTGAGGCCTATATAATTTTATAAAGTGATTGCTTTTCAAAATAAAAACTCAAAATCAAGAAACTATTATTAGGTAATAATAAAGAAAGAAGATGCTTGAGAAATCAGTTGATTGGCAAGAGGATCTACTTAATGAAATAGAAGACATAGGAGGAGATTTTGCTAGCACTACCTGCCTAAGGTACCATTTGTGTTTGTAGTGGAAAAGAGTTGAATTTATTCTGCTTCAGATAAGGCTCAGTAAATTTTAACAATTCAGAATCCTGAGGATAAACATTATGCTACCCAATGTGGTTCTTAAAGATTATAGAGCTTTAAACCCACACATTAAGTAGTTAAATGAACATTGTTTTGCTCATTTAATAGGTCTGAAAACAAATACTGGCTTATATAGGACTCTCACTTTTTCTTACCCTTAGAAGAATGCCTTTCAGGATGACTTTTTTCTTGGTCCTTAGCATTATAATATTGGGACATGTGCTGTTTAGTTAGCAGGTTATCCGGAGGCTTTCATTTCTCTGGGGATGATGAATTCTTGGTTGTGTATGTAGGGATTCTCTAATGTAGGTCAGTGTCTGAACTTCCTTTGATTGTTAATCTATAGTCTTGAACTGATTATGCAACCCACAGAGGACTTGCTAAATATAATGTTTTAAAGTTCAGTGGCAAATTTCTGTTTCATTGTCCTTTAATTTGAAAATGGCTGAACAAATTTTTCTTACACTTTTTTGAAAAAGAAAAATACTTCAAAAGAATAAAAAAACACCCTATTAGGAAAGTTTTAGACAGTTATCAAATGCCTTAATACAGGAGATAATAATAATGACTATTTGCAACATAAAATATAGCATTTGCTGCTATGAACACTGTAACACTGTAATTACTATTTACAGCTAGATTATAGGGAAATCTCTGGGTGTCATGGACTTCATATTCAGAATTATGGAAACTGTTTGCATAATTAAGGGCTACTTAGTAAATTCCCTCCTATTTTCTAACCTATTTAAGCAGATCATATATGTGCCAATATTTCTTTGCTAACTATGGAGGAGACAACCAACATTAAATCATGTATTGCTGAATAATACCCATAATAACTGTGTGAAATATATAGTTCATAATTAGTGAATGTGCAGTTTTTTCAAGAAGTACATTAGATATGGCATAAATATAAATTTCTGCTTCATTAAATGACTTTATGGACTATATTTTTCTGCTTTTGCATATGCAATTTTCCTCCCTATCCCTGTTTGATAGCAGGATTACTTCACAGATTCTTAATGAGAATACTTTTTCATTGGATCTTTTTCTAAACTTTAATTCAAACTTTCAGTGACCTATTTCTAATGATTTTAGAGCTCTAAAATTTTCTCTTCCTTATTTAAGTAGCTTCAACTTATGTTTGATTAGTGGCTTTGAAAGTAGATTTACAATCTAATTTTAGGAAGACAATCTTTTCTTACAAAGAAACAAATTCAAAAATAATCTTGTACATCACAGGAAACTTATGAATTATGTAAATGGCTCATATTTCAGCACCACTTATTAGGTAAAGAGAGGGTGAAAGTCAGAAATGACTCCTCTTAGTTGCATTTTGTTCTTAGTTGTATATATGCAGGAAAATTTTTCTTTGATATCTGCCTCAATAGACACTGTGGATTCAAATTAATAAGTCCACTGGTGAGTCTACATTATTTTACTACACTGTAAAAATGCCTTGATTTTATAACCCTCTAGAAATAAAAATGAGATGCTGGTATAAAGAGTTTTGAAATGGGTGAAAAGTTTGCAGGTGTCAAAATATTCCTTCTGAAGAAGTTTAGAATTCCTTTTTGAAGTTTGATTCAGCTGTGATTAAATATCAAAAAATATTGTGATACTTGATTTGTCCTAAAAACGAGTAGAGTTTCATCTTGCACTTGATGAGATAAGGCAATCTATCTAGAGAATACAGAACATTAATCTGTATTATCACTCTTTCCTAGTTATAATAATTAAAATCTTCATTTTGAAGAAATGCATATACTTTAAACACAAGAAATAAGCAAGATATGTAGAAGGTATTAAATCAAATATCTATTTTATGTTCTTTGTTTTCCTTGATATTCCTATCCCTTAAACATGCCCATCTTTGTGTATTTTATATAAATTCTGAGAATGTTTGCTATGTATTTATAATGTATATAACTATGGTCTTTGTATATATACATGCATGCATAAGTAGCTTTACTATTAATACAGATTACATCATTTATAGCAATAAAGTCATAGTAGTAAATAGTCTATGCATTTTTTTAAATTTATTTAAACACCTTAGTTACATACATGATTGTGTTTGGGTTTCAGTCATGTAAAGAACACCACCCATCACCAGTGCAACATTCCCATCACCAATGTCCCAAGTCTTCCTCCTCCCCACCCGACCCCCACCTGTACTCTAGACAGGCTCTCCATTTTCCTCATACATTCTCGTTATTAGGACAGTTCAAATGTAGTTATTTCCCTAACTAAACTCATCACTATTTGTGGTGAGCTTCCTGAGGTGAGCTGGAACTTCCAGCTCTTTTCTCTTTTGTGTCTGAAAATTATTATTACAAGGGTGTCTTTCATTTTTCTTAAAACCCATAGATGAGTGAGACCATTCTGCGTTTTTCTCTCTCTCTCTCTGACTTATTTCACTCAGCATAATAGATTCCGTGTACATCCATGTATAGGAAAATTTCATGACTTCATCTCTCCTGACAGCTGCATAATATTCCATTGTGTATATGTACCACAGTTTCTTTAGCCATTCGTCTGTTGAAGGGCATCTTGGTTGTTTCCAGAGTCTTGCTATGGTAAATAGTGCTGCAATGAATATAGGTGTAAGGAAGGGGTTTTTGTATTGTATTTTTGTGTTCCTAGGGTATATTCCTAGGAGTGGTATAGCTGGATCGTATGGGAGCTCGATTTCCAGTTTTTGGAGGAATCTCCATATGGCTTTCCATAAAGGTTGAACTAGACGGCATTCCCACCAGCAGTGGATAAGACTTCCTTTCTCTCCACATCCCCGCCAACACTGTTTATTCTCATTCTTTGTGATGTGTGCCATTCTCTGGGGTGTGAGGTGGTATCTCATCGTTGTTTTGATTTGCATCTCCCTGATGATTAGTGATGTGGAACATTTTTTCATGTGTCTTTTGGCCATGTGTATTTCTTCTTTGTCAAAGTGTCTGTTCATTTCTTCTCCCCATTTTTTGATGGGGTTAGATGTTTTTTTCTTGTAAAGTTCTGTCAGTGCCTTGTATATTTTGGAGATTAGCCCCTTATCTGATGGGTATTGGGTGAATAGTCTCTCCCACTCAGTGGGTGGCTCTTGTATCCTGGGCACTATTTCCTTTGAGGTGCAGAAGCTTCTCAGCTTAATATATTCCCATCTGTTAATCTCTGCTTTCACTTGCTTGGAGAGTGCAGTTTCCTCCTTGAAGATGCCTGTAATGTCCTGGAGTGTTTTGCCTATGTGCTGTTCTATATCTTATGGTTTTGGGGCTGATATCAAGGTCTTTAATCCATTTGGATTTTACCTTCGTACATGATGTTAGCTGGGGGTCTAAGGTCAATTTTTTGCAAGCGGCTATCCAATTGTGCCAACACCACTTGTTGAAGAGGCTTTCCCTGCTCCATTTAGGATTTCCTGCTCCTTTATCAAAAATTAGGTGATTGTATGTCTGGGGAACATTTTTCTGAGTATTCAAGCCTATTCCACTGATCTGAGGACCTGTCCTTATTCCAATACCATGCTGTTTTGATAACTATTGCTTTGTAGTACAGTTTAAAGTTGGGGAAAGTAATTCCTCCCATATTCTTTTTCCCAATGATTGCTTTAGCTATTCAAGGGTGTTTATTGTTCCAAATGAATTTCAAAAGTGTCTGATCCACTTCTTTGAAGAATGTCATGGGTATCTTTAGAGGGATGGCATTAAATCTGTATAATGCCTTGGGGAGTATTGCCATTTTGATGATGTTAATCCTGCCAATCCATGAGCAGGGTATATGTTTCCATTTCCGTGTGTCCTCTCTTATTTCTTGGAGCAGAGTTTTATAGTTTTCTTTGTATAGGTCCTTCACATATTTAGTCAAGTTGATTCCAAGATATTTGAGTTTGTGTGGCACTATGCATTTTAAGGTTACCTGTCATTGTAGAATAAATATACTGTAATTTATTTTCAATTAACTTATATATGTTGTTTATGCTTTTCTACATTACAATGATGTAACAAGACTGATGTCATGGTCTAAACATTATCTTAGTAAATATTTAACCTCTCTGTACCAAATTTTTTCTCATTTATCTAAAGTCTATGTTATCATGCAATTTTATAAGGTAGGAAGTTGATTCTTTAGGTCAATTTAAATTTACCTCGATAAACTGTTAAAGAAATTAGTGCTGCAATTTAATTATTAGCCACATCTAAGTTTTTGTTATTTGAGTAAAATGGTAAAACTTTAAATTGTTTGTTTTTGAAACTGAAATTTAACGTCACATTTTGGGGGTGGGGGCAGTGGCGCTCAGGAGTTACTCCTGGCTATGCCCTCAGAAATAGCTCTGGCTTCAGGGGACCATATGGGATGCCGGGGGATCGAACCGCAGTCTGTCCTAGTCTGGTACTTGCAAGGCAGATGCCTTACCTCTAGCGTCAACACTCTGGCCCCAACGTCACATTATTTTTAACCAGTGAATTTAATGTATTTTCTTCTTGTTTATAGTGAATTAATACTTTTAATGACTTATTAGATCTCTTTATTAAAGTTGCATATATGATTTTAAGTTTAATATATTTTAAAATTATTTTTTACAAAATTGCCACTTACTTTTTGACTATTGTAACAGAGCAATTATAAATCTGAATTGAGTCAAATTGCATAATATTTATTTCTTTGTGATTTTTTTCATAGTATCTGCATTCCTATGTTCGTTACAACACTATTCACTTTAGCCAGAAACCGAAAGAAAAAAAAAATCCAATTGCCTGACATCAGATGAGTGGATAAAGAAACAGTGGTACATCTACAAAGTAGAATTCTACATAGCTGTTAGGAAAAATAAAGTAATAAAATTTTCTTATACATGGATGGATATGAAGAATATTATGCTGAATAAAATGAGTCAGAGGGAAAGGGTAGACATAGAAATATTGCACTCATTTTTGAGATATAAAAAAATAGCATGATAATATCTAGAGACACAGATACAAGGGCTGGAGGACCAGTCCATACTAGGAAGATTGCCACAAACAGTGGGAAAGTACAATTAAGACAGAGAAAAGGCTACTGTGACAATGATATTTGTAAATAACTACATTGAAAAAAAATTGGGTGCTGAAAGAGATAAGGAAATAGGCATGATACTTCTTCAGTAACAGTATTGCAAACTATTGTGTATAAAAGGGAAAAATAATAAAGGGGGAGAGAGAGAAACAGAGAAGACAAATATTTATCCCAGAGACAGGTATGGGGAGAGGGCAGGAGGGCAACTGGGAGTATTGGTGGTATGAAATGTGCACTGATGAAGGGTGTTGTATATTTTATGGTTCAAATATGATCATAAACAACTTTGAGTCTATGAAAAAATCCAACAGTATTATGAACAACCTTGTAAGCATATTGTTTAAATAAAGTAATAAAAAATAAAATAAAATGTAGGGTGTAAAGGGCAGAGTGAATATTTAGTGGGTGAGAAAAACTGTTATACTTCATAAAACTATTATTAATTTTTAAAATATATGTTAATATTACACATATTTCCAAGTTGTAAGTTTATATTTACAGAACATCTGTATTTGTAGAAACTTTATACTCCTGCTTTTAAACCAAATGAAAATTACTATACATAATTTAATCTGTTCTGAGATATACATTCTGAATTACTTACACTATTTACATTTATTTCATAAATATGTTAACAAGATTTTTTTATCTTTTCTCAGAGTTAAGAGTTTTGTTTAGCATTTTTAGAAATGAAATTTTAACATAAATCTTGACTCCTAGTTTCAAAGTACATGGAGGAAATATCTTGCTTCATCTACTATATACAATACCTGTTACAAATATGTACAACACTGTCTGCTATATTATAGGTTTACAGAAATAAAAAAGTATGCTAATTAAATTAGATTATATTTAACATCTATTATTTTGCCTGTGTTTTAATGAGTGGAGAAGCAGTAATGTAAATCCTAAATGTAAATAATGACATTTAAGTAGGAAAATAAACATATGCATTCTTGAATTTGCATGTCATCCTTGCACAGGGTCCATGCTAATCTACTCTGTATTGTTCGAATTTTAGTATATGTGCTGCCGAAGAGAGCACAACATATGCATTCTCAAACACTAGGACAATTTTCTATAAGTTGGTGAGGAAAGTGGGAGCTCCATACTAACTGGAGGGATTCCCTTAGGAATATATCTGTTTTAGGACTTTCCAAGAAATATCATTTCATACTTATTTTTTGGAGAAAAAATTTGAATATTATCTTCTATTCATCTAGAATATTTCTATTTCTATTTCCCTCCTCTTTGCCTTCCTTGTCAATTTTTCTTTTATTTAATCTTGATATTTTTACCTCAGATATATAACTTTTACAGGAAACCATTGTTTAAACAATCTTTTTTACTTATTCCCATTTCTTATCTTCAGTGTCTTGAAAACATTATCATATATCACTATTATCATCTTGATAATTGTCATCACATTCATACCATCACTATCATCGTTGTTGTCAATGTTATGCTAATATTAATATAAGTTACTATGCGTTGGGAATTTTGCTAAGCAATTTACATAAATTATTTCATTCATTTCCAGGCATGAAATTGGTGATAAATTCCAAGTATTCTTTTTTTTGATTTTTGGGCCACATCCAGTGACGCTGAAAGGTTACTCCTGGCTATTGCACTCAGAAATTGCTCCTGGCTTGGGGGACCATACGGGATACTGGGGGACAGAACATCCTGGGTACCGCTTGCACCATCACTCTGGCCCCAACAAGTATTCTTAATTTAGTCATGCATATAGTATATTCTTTATATGCTTTACTTGTCTTTGCCTCTAAACTATAAGTTCCTTGAGAACTTAAGCAATCACATCTTGTATCTTTATACCTTTACCATCAATAAAGAAGGAACTATAATATATGGAGCTGTACCCCCAATATATGAATAAGTCTTAGTTGATTCTAGGTTGATTAATTTTTAGAAGTGGCTTTAACATGATTATTTTAAAATGAAGTCAAGGTTTTAGTCTTTTCAAAAGAATTCAGTACACTTCTTGAACAATAATTTATCTTATGAAGTCCACTGAAGTATTTTTCAAATTAAAAAAAATTCTTCTGGGTTTTAGTTTTTTGTTCTGGATGCATGTTTAATTTAAATTGAATAGAAGACTGATATTTATAGATTTTTGCTGAAACTGGTTAAGAGACTTCATTTCAAAATAGTCACAGTTTTTCAACTTGTAAATTAAATTACAGTGTAGATTTGCTAACTTGCCCCCATTAACTTTTTGCCCTCGTTGGCTTTTGGAGGACCCCCAAGGATCAGATATCCTGAGGCCCTATATAACAGGCTATTGATCATCTCTTCTTCCTTGCTGCCATCACCTCTCAATACAAATTGGTCTGTGTCATTTGGAAAGGGGAGGATAATTAATTTATAGTCACATTGAAATTAGATGCATTCTAAAAGGAGGCAATCATCTAGGCTTGGATGCCCTAACTCTACTGGTTGGGATGCAAACTGCTAAGCAAGCATTCTAAAACAGTAGAAGTGTAGTTAAATATATCAGGTTTTAAATATGTATTTCACCTATATTATGTATAATATAAGTTATATATTTATATTAGTAGGTCTTAAAATCATATTATTTTAGAATTAAATGTAATAAATCAAAGTAAAAACACATTTATAACATACTTACAAAGTATTTTTTCTAATTCTTATAGGTCTTTTATATCAAATAAGTTCTTGAGTTTTCTGAGTAACTAATCATCCTAAACAGATCCAAGAGATATATGCAAAGCCATTCTGCTTCTCTGCTATACTTTTCTGTTGGTCATATAATGTGATATAAATGAAGTAACATGTAATAAGACTTCTAAAAGAAACAATATTCATTTTCAACACATATATAGAAGTTAATTTAATAATTATTATTTCACAGTTGATTTACTTTTTAATTTACTTTGTTTACAGTGGTAAAATGCAATTTTGGTAGCATAATATATGTATCCCAAAGTAACAGTTCCTAAACATTATGCAAGCTGTAAATCTCTAATATTTAAAATAATCTCCAGGATTTATGTATGTTGAGGATTTGAATTCATTATTGAAAAGCAGTAACTTGGGCAAAGAAACCACTGTAGTTTGGTAATATATCTAAGTTATGTTTATCTCAGAAAATTCTTGGCTAAATCGAAGCCATTTGTCTTGCACTTGTGAACCTAGGACGTCCCAAATGTGGGTTCAATCCCTGGCATCCCATATGATCCTCTGAGCCTGCCAGGAGTGATTTCTGAGCACAGAGCCAGAAATATCCCCTGAGCAGCACTGGTGTGGCCCCAAAACAAAAACAAACAAAATTCTTGTCTAACTGACTTTTCCTCAACTAATGTGACCAGTAATTTTCATAGTATTGTTTAATTTTTAATAGCAGAAAACGTGAAATGGATTAGTGAAGTTGTTTTAGTTGCATAAATTATTATGATAAAAGATAAGTAACATGCGATCCTAAATTTTTTTCTTACATTCACAAATTATTTAAAAGATTATTTAAAATATATTTAAAATATTTTAAAGAACAAACAACTTGTATATAAGTTTGAATCACTTCAGGTGACCATCAAGAATCAATTAAGGTAGTATTTCTCCTTAGACTTCATAAAAATCTTGATAGAAATCTTAGTGGGCAAACAGTCACCAGTATAAAACTGTTCTTCTATCTAAGTTAATTAAACTATTCATTGAACAATTGTTTTGTGCTATGAACATTGAGGCTAATTTAAATAAAAAAACTTGGTGACAGACCTTAAGTATATTTATTACTTAAATACACAATATAAATATTACTTGATGGACAAGTTTTAAATAGGTTTTTATTTTCTTCTAAGAAATTTTGGGACAAAAGTAAAATTATAAAGAGATGATCGATTTTATGACTTACGCAAAGAAGAGTAATAGATTGAGTTACATGAATGTTATATGAAGCAGTGTAATAAACATCAGTGTATTTTTTCATACATAAGACATTGCAAAGAAATTCTTTGGTTTGTTGTGATAGTTTTATTTTCTTTGAAATGACTTTTCTCCAGCCTATATAACTTGTACATAGAGGATATAGTATGCTAAATTCGCTCATTATACCTAAGTGTAGAGTAAAACCCAGATGAAATATTGTTTGGTTTCACAGTTTCAAGAGGAACAAATCAAATCAACAATAAGAAATTACTCAATCTGTTTAGATATTGTTTTGGTGTATGGTTTTTTAATGTGTCAGATAACCACATTAAGCACTATAAAATCATTTTTTACCACCTGAAAACTAAAATGTATTAGACCAATATGTTGATCTCATCCTTCAGGATCAATTAATGCAGGATAAAAATAATTTCTTCTAAGGATGCCTGTAGGCAGTTTATTCATATAGATCAATTTCTTATCTAGGGCAATTATATGACAATCAGATGACAATCCTAGAAGGTTGTATTTCAAGAAAAAAATTAATGTGAATCTAACACCTTTGTGTAGAAGCTTAAACTATAAAAGAATCGTTAATGTGTCGGATAAAGGGGAGAGGAATTTTTAAGTATTGTAATCAGTAGAAATTTATACACCGTTTTTGATTTGATAAAAGACCAATAACCTGCTATGAAATACAGTCTGAGTAAATGTGCTAATGAGGATTTCTGCATTATATTTATATTTTTGTATCCAAGTGGTAAATAGTGAAACTTTGTTACTTTTCATCTTATCACTTGTAGAGTGCTTGAACAATGAAGGCATTCAGTAAATTCGAATTATTAAATTAACAAAGGAAAAATGAGCGTGGCTTCATTTAGATCATCTAAAGAGCAAAGACCAATGAAGATACTCATTAGGTGATTTTTTAAAATTTGATTGCCAGCTTATTATTTAATTTAAATAACTATGATTATTTTTCTATCCTTCACCCCCATACTTTGAATAATTGCTATGATTTAACTCTGCTAACTATTTAAGTGAAAGAATATTAGAGACAAATTATGGTCAAATTATATTTTAATATCTACATCCAGTGAATCTGAGACTCTATCCTGTTTTCTCTTCCCCAAATTTTTGTCCCAATTTAATTTTATTGTATTCAGGGTTATTTATTTATTATAAAGAATCTGTCAGAACTTCACTAGAAAGTATAAGTAAAAATCTATTCTGTCCACCAAAGGGATTCTTCTTCACTTTGAGATATAAAATTACTCACATTGAGATATAAAATTATTTCTGAAAATATACAGTTAAATAGCAGGGTCCTGACTGATGTTCGAAGTTCCCTGTTTAAAAGAAAACATTGTAGATGTGCTTGTGTATGCAGGAAAAAACACACTCCTAGCCTCCCTTCTCCTAGTAGTATTATAGTTAAGTTTATTCATGGGAAAGTAGTTATGAGCTCCTAGATATTACAATTTTTTTGAGGAAAATGGATTGATGATTTATTGAGGTGCCTCGGAAGAAGCTCAGAACATCAGTTTGTGCGGATAAACTCCATTTGAGAGTGCAACCACAGAGCGTAAGTAGCCCTAAAGTTGAGGAACAGCCTTGATTTTGGGCAGAAGCTGAGAGTCCACAGCCTCTGGTCAACCTTGCGCTGCTCTGTGATCTCATATTTCTCATATTTCTCCTTCTCTGTGTCGAAAATCTCGCCTTCCTGGGTTTTCGCAGCCTCTTCTTTTTGAAGTAAGCATCAGTGAGATGCTTGGGAATTTTCACACCACTGATATCAACGTTGGTGGAGGTAGCGATGACAAATTTCTGGCGTGTTCTACGCAGAGGAACTCGACTGAGGGTCAGAGTTCCTGTCACAAGCAGTAAGCCGCTCTCCAGCTGTTTCAGGAAAACCACCCTCTTGCCCCTGTGGCGTCCAGTAAGGATGATCAAGACAGTTCCAGGAGTGATGCAGACCATTGGAGGGTCTGACTATAGTAAAAACAAAACTTATGAACGAATTCTTATGCACACTGCATATATCTTATTTTGCAATGAAGAAACAAAACAGATACAAATACAATATGTGGCCCGCGGGCCATAGTTTGAGAACCACTGATTGAGTGATGCTGGCCGGCAGTTGCCTCACATGCTGACTGAAGGGCTTTTTGCCGTGGCTCAGCAGCTTCCGCGGCACATCCTCAGTCGGATAGGATAGTATCAAGGCATCTTGCGCAGCTTAACCACAGGGGTACCGCCATTCTTGTCCCCACCGACAGGTTTAGTGACTGTAGCAAGAATCTTTTCCTTCTTTTTCTTCTCAACCTTGTACTTAGCAGCCAAGTATTTCCGCTTGTACATGGCCTTCCTGGAATACATAGCAGACCTGGAATACTGGCACTGGGTTTCGGCTGCATGAGCCTTCCCCTTCTTAGTTTTAAGAGCCTTGCGCTTCTTCTGGATCTTGCCATCTGGGCCACCAGCCTTGGGTACTATATTCTTCTTAGCAGCCGGCTTCTCGACCTGTTTTGCACCTGCCATCTTGCAAGATAGGAAAGAGAGATATTAAAATTTTTAGTCATCAGGTTATTCTGTGTAATTCTTCGCAACACACATCGAAGAGGCTAGGTCAGAAATTGCTCACTTTTGGGGGGGGGTTGTTTTTTGGTTTTTGGGCCACTCCCGGTGACACTCAGGGGTTACTCCTGACTATGCGCTCAGGAATTGCTCCTGGCTTGGGGACCATATGGGTCACAGGGGATAGAACCGCAGTCCTTCTTGGGTGTGCCACATGCAAGGTAAAAGCCCTACCACTGCACTATCGCTAGCCCCCCCCCCCCCAATTGCTCACTTTTGATTTTTGAGGATGACTTCTTTTAATAAACACTTAATTTTTTCAGTAAATATCACCATATTGCAAAAATCATCAAGGTTTATCTTCACAATATCCTAGAGATTATGATTAAGTGCATCTCATACTATGTAGAAAATGAATATTATAAATGGGGTAACTGAGTCTTTGGAATTGAAAGTAGTTCATCACTGGATGTTCCAGTTACTAAATGATGAGCTGACCTTGAATGTAAGAGTATCTGATTTTAGGTCCCTGACCATCAGAATACAAAGATGTATACCACAGATACATCTCTGGAATCATTTGTAAGAATTACACAGTAAAGAAATGATCACATGTGACAGCATTTGATAAGAAATGGCAGTGTCTTCTCATTCCAGTGAGAAATGTCCTTACTCCCTTCTACCAAAGAGCAAAAGGTATACCTTATGTGGTTCTGTGTGCAAGGCAAGCACTTTAATCTACTATTATCTCTCTTGGACAGATTTCTGCTTTTTCAGAAACCCTTGTGCTATTTTGTTTAGGCAGCCTGAGCCCATCAAATTTTAAATAGAAGCTAAACAAGGTGGTATCGTGAGGGAAACACTTTTTCTCCTTTGTGTTCTTAGCAAATGACCGGTATTTTTTTCTCATAATATTGGTTTTACTGATGATAGAATTTTTTGTTGTATATACCTTTTCTGTCATCCTTGGAAGCCTAGATTATTAAATTTACAAACAACTCTAATGTGATGAGGATTATATATGATCATTTTTTTTTTTGCCAATAGCCACTAGAATTTTCCTTCTTATGAAGTCATGGGAATAAATGCAATCAAGGCTGAAAAGAGTCTTCCTCATTACCTGTCTAGACATAGGAATAGAGAATTAAATCTTCAATTTTACTGGAATTATGATTAACAACCACTATATGATTCCCTTAGATGTTGATGACCTCATGTTTTTTGAAATTAAATATGGGGTTTCTCACTAGCTTTGTATTAACAAAAATGAGTGATTTTAAATTTAGTCAGGTTATAACACTGATATTCCTAAGTTGGGAGTTTGCTTGTCTCTTTAATTTTTTTCCCTGCAGAGATCAAAACTAGCCAATCATGAAAAAGAAAATCAAGGTATTTTCTACCTTGTTTTTCAAATTACAACTGAGTCTCATTTTTTTGCATTAAGGGAAATGTAGATGAAAATGAATTATCTTAATTTATAGTAGGGACATCAAGAGGTTTTTCTTTTAAATGCAGGACTTCAATGTTTTCCAAATATAAATTATCAGAAGAGAACTTAGTAGTAGCTTAAATGTACACTGTACAGTAATATAGCAAGTACTTTTCACTGGGAAAATGTAGAATTTTTCTTAAGAATACAGAGGACCTAACTCCTTATGAAACCAATAATTTTGTCATGTAGTACACACCAACATGAATAGATACATAAAAGAAGCAATTTTTCTAATGTTTTATCATTCTTATAATAGGCTAATGAAATCCTTGCATCTAATTCACATAACTATAAATATAAGGCATTGAAGTAGATAACATAGATAAATTTAACATACTTTACAACTTTAACATTTAAAATTCCATTTTGTATCTGAATTTATGACAAAACAGATTTGTTTGAGAAGATGAGACGGAGGGAGGTCATTGGTTCTATTTGTCTGTTAATTTTCTAAAAATAGATTTTCAGACAGGTAGTGGATGTGTCTTAATCTCTAACAACATGTGTTGTACTTTAAGATGAAAGAAGTACTATTCATTGTTGAATTTTTAGAATTACAAGAATTCCGGAAACAGGAAATAAAATAATTGTTAGATAAAATGGGTTAATGGTTTCAGTGTTTTATGTGTATATGTTTATTTATAATCTCTATCTCTAATTCTCTATGTGTTTGTTTACCTGTATTTATTTTTGATCTGTGTTGTGTAAACTGCATATTTTATTAGGATCATGTTCTACTGAAATTAGAGGAACATATTATTACTAGACTGGGCAAGAGGATCAAAAACAGCAATCAAATTTAAAATAATATTTACAGACCTAAGCAATTAAGGCAGATAGACTGAATGGCAACAGGGCCATTTTCTAGACTCAGAAGCACTAGTTTACACTCAGATATGCAGCCTCAAGAAGATATTATTGCCATTTTGCTCTGTGGTCATGCTTTCTTTCCAATCAATGGGTCAAACTGTATTGCATAATAAACATCACAAGACTTCAAAGGTCAAAATAGGAAAGCAACACAGAATCAAACCACACTTAATGAGTGAAGATGATGGTTCTGAAGGTCCAACCTGTACCAGTCAGCTTTATAGATTCTGATAAGGATTTTCAAGAGGAAATGATGAGGGTGTTCAATAAAACTCAATAAAATTATGGAATGGGCAGCCAATAAGACACAAGAGTATCCTATAAGAGTACAAATGAGAACACATCAAACAGAAACTACAATTAAAATATTTGGAGAAATGAAAAACTTTTTAGAAGGCCTTACTAGTAGAATAATAGCTGTTGAGGAGAGAATCACTAAGCTCAAAGATGAGTGGCATAACACTTCCAAACAACAGTAGAAATTGGAAACGTTTTTTTTTTTTTTTAATGAACAGGTAATAAGATAACTTTGAGATGAATTTAAGAGAAAATAGCCTGAGAATCATTAGTTTTCCAGAGGACCAGAAAAACAACCTCTATGAAGAAGCAAGAGTCAAGGATATTTCTGAAAAATTCCTAGAACAGGTGAACACATTAACTCATATCTTGGAAGCTGAAAGAATACCAGCTAAAAGAGATTCAAGTAAAAGTACACCAAGAAACAACCTAATCAGAATGCTGAAAAGTATAAATAAAGATAAAATACTGAAAGTTAGCATGGTTGAAGATGGAAATAACAAACAAAGGATGGTCCTGAATATTTACAGCAGATTTAATAAAGGCAACCTTCTGGATCCAAAAACTGTGATAGAATATAGTGAAAACTATAATTAAACGAAAGCTTCACAAAGAATCGCTTACCCAGACAGAATCTCATTCAGATTTGAAGGAACAAGACTCAGCTTCATGGATAAACAAGAGCTCAAGAACTTTATAGACTCAAAACCAGTTTAAAAGAAGAACTTAAGAGGGTACTTTAAAACAAGAGAAACCTAAAAACACACCAAACATTTACAAAAAAGATGGCATAAAGTTAATTTACAACAATCTCTCTCAATGTACAGACTAAATATAACAAGAGAGTGGCAAAATAGATTGGAAAACTAAATAAAATATTCTTTTTTTTTTCTGGTGTTTGGGCCACACCCGGTGATGCTCAAGGGTTGCTCCTGGGTAAACGCTCAGAAATCGCTCCTGGCATTTGGGACACTGGGAATCAAAACACGGTCTGTCCTAGGCTAGCACGGGGAAGGCAGACACCTTACCCTTTGTGCCATGACTCTGGCCCATGAATAAAGTATTCTTAACTTTGAAATGAACACATTTAAATAATATGAGCAACAACTAACTTCAAGCAATCAACATCAACTCCTTCCAAAAGGTTGGGATGGCCTTTTAATATCTTACAATATATATTTCAAGCTCAAAAAAGAAGATATAGATAGTCATTTCTCAATGATCAAAGGTTATGCACATCATGAAGAAATCACAATCCTAGATATATATGTATCAAATGACAGGCCATTAAAATAGTTAAAAAGCTACTAATAATATTGAAGAAAGGTATCAATAGTGGCACAATACTTGGAGATTTCAATAACATGCATCACTGCTTGATAGATCAACTAGACTAAAACTCAACAAGGAAATGCTGACTTTGAAGGAAAAAATTGAAGAGAGGGGATTAGTAAATATATAGAGAGCTTTTCATCCCCCCAAAGCAGAATACCCATTCTTTTCCTATCTGCATGGAACATTTTCCAAGATAGATCACACAATGAATTACAAAACATACCTCCATAATTTCAAGAAAATAAAAATTATATCAACTATCATCTAAGACCATGATAGAAGTGAATTCTGAACAGAAATGAAGAAATAACTTTAAGGCCTGGAAATTAAATAGTTCACTACTGAATAGCCAGTGAATCAGGGAGGAATAAAATAAGAAATCAAAAGAGTCCTGGAAACAAATGAGAATAAGGATCTGAACTACCAAAATTTGTGGAACACAACAAAAGTGGTATTGAAAGAAAAATTTATAACTCTGCAAGCACTCATCAGGAAGGAAGGACTTACATAAATAACAACCTCAACAGCATAATCATTTGAAAAATGACCAAAAATTACCAAAAAACCAGACAAGAGGAAAGAAACAATAAAACGTAGAGTAGTAATGAAATACTAAAAATAATACAAGAGATCAATGAAAGCAAGAATTACTTTTAAATAAATAAACAAAATAGGTTAACCATTAGACAGACTCACAAAGAGAAAGCATCTTAGTAAATCAAATCAGAAATGAAAGAGATATAGATGCCACAAAAATTCAAAGGATAATCAGGGATTTTTTTTTGAGAATCTTTATGCCACAAAACAAGAAAACCTGGAAGATATGAATAATTCTTGGATTCATAACCTGCCAGAGATGATCCAAGATGATATGGAATACCTGCACAGAAATATCACTATTGAAGAAAGTGATCTGATAATCTAACTAAAATCCAGGGACCAGATGGATTCACTAGTGAATTCTTTCAAACCTTCAAGAAGACCTACTTTAAATTCTTTTGAGTCTCTTCCAGGAAATTGAAGAAACAGAAACACTCCCAACCTGTTTGTAGGAAGCTAAAATTACCTGATACTAAAAGCATACAGACACACCACCAAAAAGTGAATTATAGGTCAATAACCTTGACAAACATCGATGAAACCATCCTCAACAAGTAGTAGCAAATGGAATCCAACAATTCATCAAAAAAAGCATATACCAAGTGTATTGGGATATTGGTCATGGGAATGTTGCACTGGTAAAGGATATATATAAAATAAAAAGAAGAAAAGATAAGGCCTCCCAATTCTTACCACAGGTTGTGTTCTTTATACTTACTGTATAGAAAGAGGAGGTACAGTAAATGCACCTCATATACACCTTAACCCAGCCCCTTTGCCCGGTCTGTATAGTGAATTGGAGACAAAAAAAGAAAGCATACACCATATAGGATTCATCCTAAAGAGTTTTTTTTAACATATATAGGTCAATTAACATAACACATCAAATCAATAAAATTAAAATTAAAATCATGATCTTACTGATTTTTGCAGAGAAAGCACTTGACAAGATCTAGAACCTGTTCATAACAACTCTAAACAAGATGAGAATTGAAGGAACTTTCCTCAGTATAATCAAAGCCACTTAACAAAAGCTCACAGCAAAGTAATTGGAGAAAAATTGAAAGCCTTTCCTCTAATATCTGGCACAAGACAAGGTTGCCTATTCTTGTTACTTCTATTCAATATAGTATTGGAAGTACCTGCCATAGCAATTAAGATAGAAAAATATATCAAGGACATCAAGATAAAAAAAAGGAAGAAATCAAAGTCTCACTATCTGTGGATGGCACACTATATTTAGAAAATCCTAAAGAAGGGTCAGAACAGTGGCACAGCGGTAGGACATTTGTATTGCATGCGGCTAACTTAGAATAGACATCAGCTGGATCCTCCAGTATCCTATATGGTCCTCCAAGACAGGGCTGATTTCTGAGCGCATAGCCAGGAGTAACCCCTGCGCATCACCGGATGGGGCCCAAAAATTAAAATCCAAAAAAGAAAAGAAAAAAAGAAAAAAAAAATCCTAAAGAAGATCCAAAATAGATTCTAAAGCAATATATTTGTATAGTTCAGTGGCAGGCTAAAAAATAAATATGCAAAAATTCGTGGCTTTTTATATAAAAATTATGAAAGAGAAGAATAAGATATTAAAAAATCCCATTTACAATTGTGCCTCAGAAAATCAATTACCTTGGAAAAAACTAAAGATGTGAAAGATGTATGAAAAGAAAACTACAAAGCACTGCTTCAAATAAGAAAACATAAGGAACTGGAAACACCCCCCCAGCTTATTGATTAGGAGGTTTAGCATTATTAAAATGGCAATAGTCCCCAACAATTTTACAGATTTATTGCAATTACTAAAGGAACCCATGACATTCTTTGTTGTTGTTGGGACACAGTTGGAGGTGCTCAGGTATTACGCCTGGCTCAGGGGTCATTCCTGGCAGTGTATGGGGACCAGATGTGATGCCAGGGATATAATTAAACTTGGCCAGTCTCAAGGCACTCACTCTACTTGCTGTGCTATTGTTCTGACCCCACTCATGACATTTTTAATAAAATAGGTCAAACACTACTAGAATAATATGAAACAATAAACTTCTGTGAATAGCTAAAGCAATCCTTCGAAAAAACAAAATGGGAAGCATCACTTTCTCCACTTCAAACTGTACTAGTAGTTGGTAGTAATTAAAACAACATAGTACTGTATTAAAGACAGACCCTGAATGAACTTTTTGAAAAACCCTATAGACATTTCTCAAGATGCTTCAAACTGAGTTTCCATATGATCCAGAAGTACTATTCCTGTTTATACTCCCTAGGGACCCAAAATCAATGTTTAAAAGACATCTACACTCCTAAATTCAGTGTAGCACAATTCAAAATTGTCTAACAACAAATGAATGGATAAATAAATTATGGTTCTACTACAATGGAATACTACATAGCTGTTAGGAAAACTGAAGTCATGCAAATTTGCTTATTTGTGTGTGAATATGAATAGTATTATGGTAAGTAAAATGAGTCAGAGAGAGATAGAAAAGAATGATTGCACTTATTTTTGGATATAAATATAAAAATGATAGTGCGTTAGTAATTCCTAATACAATAAAATTGAGGGCCAGGAGGACTAGTCCATGGGAGAAAGCTTGTCCCAAAACACAGGGGTGCACATATGGCAGAGAAGGGACCCCTATGACAATGATAGTTGGAAATGATCACTCTGGACATGAACTAGGTGCTCAAAGGAGGTAATGTGGTAGACATGATACTCCTTTAGTAACAATATTGTTAAACCACAGTGTCTGAATGAACAAAGGAAGAGAGGGAGCGAGAGAGAGAGTAGAGAGAGAGAAAAGAAATGTTTTCTATAGAGGCAGGCAGGGAAAATGTCAGGGTGTCAGGAGGGAGGGAAACTGAGGACTTTGATGGTGGGAAATGTGGACTGTAAAGAGATGAATGTTGGACATCCTAAGACAAAAATTCAATAATGAACAATATTAAAATGTATACACATGATGATTTAATTAAAATTTACAAAATAAAAAAATCTTTTTAGTTACAAAGAAATGTAAGGCACTTGTCTTGCACAAAACCCACCCAAGTTTGATTCCTAATAGTCATTCCAAAAGAATAAATCATAAAGATAATTCTGCCAGAAGTTTTTTTGAGCACAACCTACTCTTAAGTCCTGAGCACCACTGGGTTTGACTCTCAAATAATAATAATAAAAGAAATAGTAAATTTTTTCTCTTTCCTTTATAACATTTTACTCTTATAGGTTTTGTTTTAATATATTCTTTAATCTTTCCCTTTTATATTTTAATGTTAAGAAATTTAATACATACATGAGTTGTGTAATCACACACTTGGTTGTGGTACTTGCTGGAATACACTTGAATTGTGCTGCTCTTATGTGTGCTTGAAGAGCTTGCACTCTTTTAATTGAGTTCAATCATTATGGTTGAAGTGCTCATAGGGGATAACTGTAGTGCTCACACACATTCTCCTTGGCAAACCCACCTGTGGTACTAACACATCTTTGCAATGCTTGCACATGCCTGGCTTTAATTTGGCACAGAATAATACACTGTGTTGTAATGCAGGGTTTCAAGATAGAGGACTCAGGAATACTGCTCAGCACATTTGGGTGGCCCCAGTGATTTAGATATTTTTGTTACTGAGACATCCATACATCTCATATTTTTGTATGTTGCATGCTAGTAGTTATTATTATTGGCTTGGTACCTCCTTCCTATGATCAGGGCTTATTCCTGAATCTATTCATAGGAATCATTTCTAGTGGTGCTTGGGGGACCACATGTGGTGTCTGGACTGAATCTAATCGGCTGTTCGTACAGAACCTAAATCCCTATTCTGTTTCTCTGGACCTAATATTATTTTTCAATCACAATTTATTATGATTAAAAAAGCTGTCTATTTACCATGCATCTAGCAATAATGTCAAGTACAGATATTCATTAAATGAATTAATGATGCAAAAGTTTACAACCAAAGTCAAATTGATAATTTTCTGACTTTTCATCAATAATAAAGAAAAGTAGTAGAGAAAGAAGAGAATCTATTTATATATTAATAAACATGCAAATTAGTATACATATATTTATAGTACATCCAGAGAAATGTTCAATTAGTCCAAGAACAGTTGGAGTTTAGGGGTACCAACCCTCTCTCCTCATCTCCTCATGCCTAATTTTACTAATGGTGTATTTTGGGGCTAAAAGTCTTTATAGTACAATGCAAACAATTAACACACATTAATATGCTGTGTGTAATATATTTATTAAAAAAGTAACTATAGAAAACATATTATTAAGAAAATCACAATGAAAATAAAATATACTTAACTATTTATTGAAAAACGTTTTCATATCTATGGACTCATACAATCCAGAACATTTTTTTATTTAAGAGTTAATTGTGTAAGTAATTTTTAAAATATAAACTCTGTGTCTGTTTTTTAGGCCAAGCTTAAGAGAAGGTGCTTTAATTTTTGAACCTTTCTCACTTAAATAACATATATTCTAATATTAGTCACAAATCAAGAAAGAATAGGAAACAACAGAAATTTCTTGAAATGTGGTTTACCTCAGAAATGATTCTTCTCACCAGTAGCTTAGCATTGCCCTTCTCTTCTAGGTCATTATCACAGCATTTCTCTGCGAATTTGAGGTTAGTGTGCACTTTCTATGACTTAAGAGCCTGGTGTGGCTGAAAAGCTATGTAAGAACAATCATCAAAATGGGAACTAACCCAGCACTCTGACTCGATAGGGATAAAGAGGAAATCAGTTCCCTAATGAAACTCTTTCTCTGCCCCCTGCCATTGTGAAAAATAGAGGCTAGAGAATTTCATTATGAATCGGTGTGTTTCTCTTCTCACCCTTCCTGGGTCAGAGACTCAAAGGCCATTTCTGTTAGATCACAACCTTGGAGTTCTCATCTTCACACAAGCCTTCAGCTCTTACTTCGATGCAGTTATCTCAAGTCTGTATTTACAGTCATATCTCCTTTAGCCTTTGCTGACTCTATCAATACAATATCTTTAAAAACCTTCATTTTACTTCTCTTAAACTTATTATGTTTATCTTCAAAACTTCACACACTTATACAGAATTTCTTTATTAACATACAAATAAACATTATTATGAATTGAATTTTTGAACTGGATTTTTATTTTTTTCTTCCTTATGGGTCATAGGGGGGCATTATGGTTTTTAGAATAATTCTATTAATACTAGGTACTTTGAAGATTCATCTTTGTAATGATATGATTCCCATAGTCATATTTAACCTAAAAGTGGTTGCAGTTGAAAGGACTATTTAAGAATTTTCTTTAAACTGTTTAGTAAAGCATTTAATTTTTTTATTTGGGGACCAATTTTTGATTACATGTATTTGGGCATATGTCTGTTTCAGAGAAAACTTGAAATATACATGTCTTAGAAATTCTGACACCTTCTAAAAAAAAAAGAAGGCTGTAAAAGAGTAAGCAAGACAGAAGAACAAAGTCAGCTATGGAGGCAAGTAGGCAGAGAGCAGTGCAGAAAGTGGGGGGGGCGGGAACTGGGGATATTGGTGAGGAGAAAAGTACACTGGTGAAGGTGACAGTGTTAGACATTCTATGACTAAAACTCAATCATAAACAACTTTGTAACTGTTTATCGTGGCGATTCAATTAAAATTTTATATGAAATTGAATTCCTGATACTTTATACATAACTAAATTTTCATTTGACTTTTATACTTTTGAGATTAATGCCTGACATACCTAAATCCAAGATTTAAAATTAAGTTTTATTTAGCCTCCTATGTAAAATTTGAATAGTATATAATACATGTTGCTGGAACTTTATTTCTGCAGAGCATAATGTCTTTCTAAATAGTCTGTTATAATTTTCAAGGTACTTATCTTCACAGATATCAATCCTCATTAGCCTTATAGTAAAATTAGTCAAGGGATATGATGAATTTGTGTCAGTTTTTAAGTATTGTAAAAGTTCATTTTCTCTCTTATGACTATATAAAGGAGATAATCTCCATGACCATCTCTATACCATCAACATTTAAGTTTCTGGGTTTATTTTTGTCTAACTAAATAATACGTCTCTACTTCACTATGGCTGTTTACATGTTCAGTCTCTCTATGCAATTTTGTAAATCTGGCATCTCTCCATGAGATATTTGAATTGCATTTATATATAATGAACCTACCTTGCCATGTTATTTGATGTTAGGAACCAACAAAAACTTATGAAAGTATCCTATAATTTAGCTGTATAACAAATTTTCTCCATAAATGTCTTCTTAAAAGTATTTTATTTTAACATGTAAAATAAAATAATTAAAATGTATGATTGATTTATAATAATTCATGAAGTTGTTTGACAAGATTTATTTGGCAGTATACCAGTGAGAGACCAAAGTAACATATTATTCATTGCTTTCTTTGGAACCTAAATTTTTTTCTTGCACTATATTTAAATGTGTGGCATGTCTAATTTTCTGCTTCTGTGCCTCCACTGTGCTTTTAGTGCTTATCGTAATCCAACTAAAGTGTTAGGCCAAAGTATGAAGAAAACCATTAAGTCTTACCTGAATAAGCCAAACTGCCAGTGGTATGAGGACCCTCTGTGTAGGATCCCTTTCTTTCTGCTTTACCTCCAGGAATACCTAACAATGTAAACAAAACTATATATATTTTTTCTCTATAAAGTACTACTAGAATCCAACTCAAAATATGTTTATTTTGTTTGTTTTGTTTCTTGACCCAGAGACAGTCAGGCGTTTGTCTTGGCTCTCAACTCAGAAATCACTCCTGGGCAGGCTTGGGGACCATATGGAATGCCAGGGATATAAATCAAGTTGGTCACATGCAAAGCAAACGTTATATCCTTTGTGCTATTGCTCCGGCCCCAAAGAATGTTTTATTAGTTCAGCAAAACTTGATGTTACTAAAAAGTTGGCTAGTCAGATAAATCAAATAGTAGCATATTCCAATTAAATTGGAATAAATTTAGTTTATATTAAAGCCAGGCATAGTCAAGTCAACGAATTTCAACACTCGACATTGAACCAATTACTATACTGTAAAATCAGCTCACACGCTGTATCTCTAACCCCAGGGGAACAGTCTCAATCAGGGTCATGCATGAAATAATCCAGACCAGGTTGAGGGTGAAATACATATAGTCTGGCAGTCTTCTACCTCATATCTCTATCAGGTGCCTGACAGAATTGCCGTTTTTATTGAGTACAGAGACCACCTCTTTATGGGGTATTAAGGGCAGTGTAAGAACAGATATTTCAGGCTATCCTGTGCCAGTCCCATCCAGGTTTACAAATAAGACAATCTCTGTTTTGTGGTAAATCCAAGTTGAGAATAAACATACAAATGTAGTTTGTATGTAGGTAAAATGAAGTGTAACCTAACACTGTATAGTTATAAATTCATACTATGTTATGAATATGAAGAGGTGATACATTCATTATGTGCAATAATATAATGAAAGTAAGCATAGGGATAATGAATTGTGATAAGCTTTGGGGGGTTGCAAATACTGCTCAGGATGCTTAGGGTCCTCACTGGTGATCATTTGTTAGTTGGTCCTTGATTCAATGAAGAGCCAAGAGATGCATTGCTGCTCAGGTCCTGGGTCATCTTGGAAGGATCACTCAAGAGGTGCACAAAAACCTTAGGACTCCATGCTGCAATCTTCGCGCAACCAAGTGGGGCTGGGAATAAAATTTGGGTTGGATTTTTAGTAGGTACTTGCCTTAACCTCTGTCCTATTTCCTAGCCCCAATAAAATGCAATGTCACTTAATGAGTAGAATTATAAATAAATAAAGAGAATTTATGAATTAATTATAATAATTCTAGTTAAGACAATGCTGAAGTAACAGGAATATGAAAAATTAGTTTTGGAGGTGAAATACGAGAAAGGGAATCTCAACAATTCTTCCTAAATAAGACATGATACACAGAAAGGATTTTGAAAGGTTATATCAAGGTTGAGTGACATATACAAACCTTATAACTTTGGATGTATTCTTATGTAGATAGTAATCTTGACTCTTCTTACATAATGATTTTTAACTTTATTAAACAAATGTTTTACTGCACTTATATTAATAACAAAGTTGCCTAAGGCAAGAAACAGCAGTTTTCACCCATGATGATGCGTTATGAACAGAATTCTTGAATTTGTGAAATGTGGTAAGTGTTTTTTGCCATAAAGTAGAAAGAACACCTATATTACAAAATTGTAAGAATGAGTGAGAGCAATATCAATCACATTATCTGTGGTGTTCTTGCACATACTATATATTTAACAAATACTAATTTGTTTTTAACTTTTTAAGTTCAGATTAGTCTATGCCAATGAATATCTTTTATAGGGAACCTAAAGTATTTGAGTGTAAAAGTCTAATTTTTGTCATGCTAATAGATTATTTTGTCTATAGTATGGCCAAGGCATGCTAGACTTAGTGAAGCAGAGAAATGAATTGAGATGCCACAGGGTGAAGGTATTTGATATTTGATAGCTTTCTTTTAAAAAGGAAAAGTCATTCAGAAAACTAATGCTATATTGGCCTCAGATGATTTTTCTGTCTCTTATAACCTTTCAGTTCTACCTAATTATCCACACTATACCATGCATCTTGACTAGTCAGCACATTTGCTGATAAGAGGACATTTCTTACACAATACTTCTCTTGTATTTCACTTCACAGTCAAGATTTATTAACAGAGTTTTGAGGAAGGAGTTGGCATATTGAAACTTGGTTGCTTTTTTAAGCTCATATACTTACTACCTTTATAGAAAAGTTTTTCAGTAATAGAGACCATGAAGTTCAATTGGTTCTTACATAAAACAACTATAGTCTTAGATGTAAGATAATTTTCATTATTTCCTGTTTTTGGGTTAAGTTAAGTAAGGTACCTTCCTCCCTCACTGAAATGGAAAAGACATTTAAGTTTATGTTCAAATGTTATAACATGTCATCATTATTATATAATTCCTTCATATGACTCCATAAATGTCTACTTTATATCTTGTAAATATAGGGACCTAAATCAGATAGATTTATGTTCAAGATTCAGTTCAATATTTAATAATGGACCGTTAGTGATAAAAGCAGTTTCTCATTTTTAAAATAACATAAAATATGTAGGATTATTTTAGAGTAATTATTGGTTTTTGTGATATGTTGAGCAATATATTTTTCTTTTTTTTTCTTTCTTTTTTTGGGGGGGATCATACCCGGCAGCTCTCAGGGATTACTCCTGGTTCTAAGCTCAGATATCGCTCCAGGCAGGCTCAGGGGACCATATGGGATGCCGTGGTTTTTGTGATATGTTGAGCAATATATTTTTCTTTTTTTTTCTTTTTTTTGGGGGGGGTCACACCCGGCAGCTCTCAGGGGTTACTCCTGGCAGATATCACTCCTGGCAGGCTCAGGGGACCATATGGAATGCCGGGAAATGAATCACCGACCTTCTGCATGCAAGGCAAATGCTTTACCTCCATGCTATTTCTCCAGTGAGCAATATATTTTTCAAAAGTTAAGTGCTTATTAGATGAAAACCCAAAAATCCAAAGTGAGTGGTGGAAGGTACTATAGCAGTATGATGCTTGCTTTGCATATGGCTAACATGGGTTCAATCTTCAGAACCATTATGGTTCTTTGAGCACTGCCAGTAGTGATCCCTGACAACAGAGCCAGGAGTAAATTCTGAACACCGACAGGTGTGACCCAATCAACCTACGTAAAATAATAAAAATAAAATAATTAAAGAAAGTGAGCACAAAATGACAAGTGACAGTTTCTTTCAGTGATGACCCCATTTCTCAAGCAAATGATTATTGCATGAAGAGATAAAAATTTTGCTTATATTAGTTATATTTCAAATCTAAATATTGTTTGTCAAATAGACTCCCCAAAAAGGTAAATTAGAGCAAGTTTTAATTTTTAAATTAGAGCATCTATGAGAGATCAGTAGTGATAATACTGTCGATAGGGTATTTACTTTGCATGTGGCCAACCAGGTTCTATCTCTGATGGCCCTCCAAGCACTGCCAGGATTAAATTCCTGAGTATAGAATCTAAAGTAGCCCCTGGGCACCTTCAGGTATCTAAAAAGAGAATCCATGAGATAAAAAGTTTTAAATAGAATTTGTTCCAATTTTTTTGGTCATTACATGAAAGCTAACAACTGAAAGAATGGGGAGATTTGGGGGACCTAACAATCCTTTGTTATGCTATAGTACATTGTAACCAAAAATAAAAAAAGCCATACTAAATATTTAAAAAAAAGATATTAATTTTCACGTATGTTATGTTTTCAGCATAAATATGGGTGTTTATATGAAAATGTTGTGATTACCTAAATGATAGTGAGCTTACTAAAGCAATATATTTCCATTTTGCTCCAATTTTCTATAAAGACAAATAACAAATTGATGATAGTGTCTTAGGAAAAATAGTCAGTGACTTCCTCTGCCAATAATTCTAAAACCAAGCTTAGAGAATTGCTATATATAAGCTCCTTAGAATAGTACCCCAAAGCATTTATAAAAGTAAATTTAGAAATGTTGATTGTTACATTACCACCATGCATATATGTATTTGGAGATCTTAGAGAAATTCTGCAGTTTAAAATATGCTATTAGAGAAAATTGAAATCGAATACTACCATCTTTTGACACAGATCTTTAAAATAAGCACCCTGTAGATCTTCTGGAAAACAAACTGGGAAATCCTGTAGTTGTCATTCAGAAAGAAATATGCTAACATGGAGTGAGATAACACGATGTTCATTTGTAACATTACATCTGAAATGTATTCTATATGGTTTATCAGGGCTTATACATGGGAGTCATAGTCTATTCTGCTGTTTTGATTTTAGTTTATGGCTAACTGAAATATTTTTCTTGAATATAAAATTAAGCAAGTTCCATTATTTTACAGTTTTACTTTTCCAGATCAAGGCACCAGAGGTAGATCTTACTGTTTGCTGAAATCTTTTTCAGTTTGTCCTCCAGCTTTCAAGTATTGATGCAGCCTCCTTTTTAACTAAAACTATTTTCTTAATTTGGGCAATTCACCAGATTGAAGAAAACTTGTAAGCTCTGTTAGTGCTTGTCAGGAGTAAATGGGACTCTAGAGAATTCTTTGAAATAGGAAACATTTGAACAGATATCATCTTGCTTTCAGCTGTTTGTATAGATGCAATTTCTGCAATTCTATACCTCACAGCTCTAATTCCTCTTCATCTGTGTCTCGGGCTTCCATCAATAATCTGTCTGCTGAAACACACTTGACAGGAGTGGTAGGGTAAACGCCCTTGTAATATCTTCTGAATGTCATTCAGCAGTGATTTGTAACCAGATTCATAAATTTTAAGAAGAAAAATGTACAACTCAACAGGGGACTCAATCCATATGAATCCAGATTGGACAAGGGTACTGTTAATGGTATTTTATAAAAATCACCTTTTGATTAGACAATCGAGATTTTTTTCTGAAACATAAAGAGAAGCAGTGATTATAGATTCTGATTTCAGATGTTTACAAAGAAGTACAAACCTTTTGCAGTGTACATTCATGTATGAATGAAGTGATTGTTTTCTGCCTCTGATTATAATCACCTTACACACTATGCTTTCAATACATCTTACTTAACAGAATTGTTATCTCAGAATATCAGTATAGGAAAAATGGCAAAGTCTACTTGTAAGAAACTGTTTTCTTTCTGACTTTCCAAATTTAGTAGAAATCTATTAAACCATTTGTTATTAAAAATAAATATAAAAATAACAAAATATTCTGTTTTGGACAGTGAGACTTTAGATTGATATAAAGCTTACCGATAACAGTGAAATTTCTTGAGAACCAAATGAACAAAATTAAAAATAAGTGACTATTTTTTAAAGCATGTAATACCTATTATCTCAATTTATAGGATAGAATTCTATTAAGTTTTTTTATTTTTTAGTGAAAGTTTAGCATTTAAAAAATTAGAAAATAAGGGCTGAAGTAATAGCGCAGCAGATAGAGCATTTGCTTTGAATGTGGCCAACACGAGTTCGATCTCTGGCATTCCATTTGTTCCCCTGAGACTGCTAGGTGTAATTTCTAAGTGCAGAGCCAGAAGTAACCCTTAGCACCATCTCATGTGCCCCCCAATTAGAAAATAGTATATTTATTATTCTACTTAGAAATATATAATTAATAATGTTTAGTATATGTATACAATAGGATATATTTTATTTATAATACACAGAAGTCTATTTTATACATATTTTTATATATCTCTACATATGTTTACATTGGACTACTTTCCCTTCAACTCTAAAGTGTTTTCATGACCTTTGTGATTTACTTTTATAATATAAAATAATTTATGGTGAAGAAAAATTTACTTTGTAATATTATAAGCTCATTATAAAGCTAAATATTAACATTTCTTCATAGTGTCTCTATTGACAGGGAGTGGTGGCTTTAAAATTATTGACGTGCAGGCTGGAGTGGGTAGAATGATTGTTTTTTTCATGGACAACCAGGTTTCATCTCTGGCATCACATATCCTCTAGCGACACCTGCAATGACCCCTGAGTGCAAATCTAAGAGTAGCACCTATGTATCTTTGGGAGTGGCTCAAAACAAAAACAAAAAATTTATTGATGGTCACAAGTCTTAAATACTCATTTAATATGAACTCCATATTTTCTTTTTTCAGCCATTCTTTCTTTATTTAATCTTAAGGAATTAGAAAACTTTAAGTAATTTTTGAGGTAGACACTGTTCAAATTTAAAAAGCTATACTGTTCTGTGTCCATTTAGCCCTTTATCTGCCTGAGAACCCGCCAAGTGTCAATTCTGGCTGATTAGACACTTGCCTGGGAACAGGCCTGAACAACCCACTTCATCCAGGTTATCAGACCATCTCCAGATGGCAAAGAACTCTTAAAAGTTATGGAGTAACTTGCCTGAGATGCATTTTTGTAACCTGGAAATATGCTTCATTAATGTTTCCTCTACCCCATTCATATTGATAGAAAAGGTCCAATCAGCTCTCTAGTCTTGTAATTAAACTTGTAATTAAAAAGAGATTTTAAAAATTAAGTCTATTTGTATGAAAACAGTATGTACTTCTTCCCATAAAAATGTGTGAAAAAAAGTTAAAATATTTTTATCAATGGAAGTTTCGAAAGAGATTATGCTTAAAATTATAAAAGGGTGAAATATGACTTGCATCTTCCTTAGAAATATGACATTTCTTTCTTTTGTTTTTTTTTTACCATAAATGATAAAAGTATTAGGTGAACCTATGTATTTGCTCTGAGAAATAATGTGTTACATTAATATTGGCTGTTTATATCATACACGAAATTTGAATTATTTAAATTATGTCTCTAAAAAACTCAGTCCATTTATTTTTTTCCATGGGGCTAAGTAGTTGAGATACCTTCCAAGTGGTTGTCTAGGTACTAACTAGCTACTCTAGACATGTTTTTGCCAAGTGCTAGTGTTTAATTTTGTTTTGTTTTTGTTTATGTTGATTTGGGGCCATGACTGGTATGAAGGATTTGCTCCTGGCTCTGTGCACAGAAAACACTTCTGGTGGGGCTGGCAGTTCTTATATAATAGTATAGAGCCCCACCTATTATATTATCTCTTCAGTCCTAGTGTTTGATTTTGAGGATCAGAGACAATAGTGATGCACATGTCCAATGATGCCAGGGATTACTACAATGCTATTCTGAAAGTGCTGAGAGGGTGTCCAGGGATATATGCACTGGGGAACATGCTACACAAGAGTGGACTTTTTGATATACACGAGTTTGAAATTTCTTGAACTCTAAAATCTATCCTAACTCCCTATTCTTTGGCTCATTTCTGTCTGGTAAGGTCATTTTATTCATTACTACAACTAGTGAACTATTGTTTTTTTCAATATAGTTTTCAAAGTATATGCATTTGGGAATTTCTCTATGTGATAGTTTTATTAGGATATTCAAGATTTGTAGTTATGAACAACTTTTATGACTAGTAAGATGTAAGATGTAAAATGTGCTAATGGGAGTTTTGCTGCTTCTTTTGTTTAATCTTAATGGAATGTACCTGCTACTGTGGTAAACACTGCCCAGTTAAGTTGGGACCATAAAGAATGTGTTGTGTTTTTTCATAAATTACTTTGGCAGAGAAAAATGCCTGTGTGCTGTGGCTGTGATATTTAGTTCCAGGTAGCGTACATGGGAGAATTAATTATATTGGCAACACCTGAGGAAGATAGTTCTGAACTTTTCTATTAAAAGAAATAGGCACTCTTTCAATAAATATATGAAAATAGAAAATGTTCAATTTTTGTGTGTATCTGGTGTCATGTAGAATATTTGTCCAATTGTTTTTTACTTAAAAATAATATATTATGTCATCTAGTACTAAAATAGAAACCCCCCCAAATTTATTTTTCATGAAAAAATAGGATGGTCACTTATACTTAAATTGATTAAGGTAGTCCTATCAAATATTAAAGTCCTGAGAATTTCTGTGCTTTGCATCAGATGGGTAGAAAAGAGTTTAGGGAGAAGTGTGCTACTAAGTAAATTTTTGTGAATTGGTAGGAGAGGCTGATTTTATTTACTTTAATATGAACAGTGAAAGATAAAGATTTATCGACCTTCAGTGTTGAAATACTTGATGTTTTGATTTGGGTTGTATAGAATACTTTTCAATTGGGTTCTATAAAATAGTTATAAAATATAATTTACAATTTGTAAAATATAAAATAATTTAATATGAATTCATGGAAAAATTCAGTATGAGATATAAATGTTTGCTTTTGTTTCTTTGACTTAAGAAGCAAGGATATTTTCTACTTGCTAGCAATGAACTATTAAACTATAATCATGATGCAATTTGCATAAATAATATATAATCAGATGGATATGTAGAATTGACTTCAATTGCAAGTGTTCATGGTGCTTGAGATAATATAGTGGGTAGGGCACTTGCCATCTACAAAATCAACTTGGGTTCAATTCCTGGAATCCCATATGATAACCTGAGATTCACCAGGAGAAATTCCTGAATGCAGAGCAAGTAGTATTGCCAGGCAAGACCTGAAAAAAATCCAAGTATTCTAAAACATTAATTTTGTTGATAGCTATTTGTTTATCAAACCATTTTTTTTTAATTGTGACTTGAATACTTAGTTTTAAAGCTTCTGGTTTAGAGCTAGAGAGAGAATAGGGCATTCACCTTGTACCCGGCAGTTACTCCCCTCCCCCGACTTCCTGTTTTGGTCACCTTGAGAGCCGACTTGCTCACACCTGGGAGGAGTCTTTGGCTTCCTATTTTGCTCACCAGGAGGAAAGGTGGGAAGAGATTGAGAAGGAGGATAGAGAGGATTCAGCAAGAGAGGTGGCTAGCAGAAACAAGTTGAGATGTCAGGGCAACTGAAAAGAGCTTGCTTAAAAGATTAAAATCTTAAGAGCCACACATGGTGGCTAGGGCCTGAATCAGTGCTTCTCAATTATTTTCTGTCTTGCCCCCCAGGGAAGAAGAAAACATTTTTTGTGTCCCCTGTGCGACTGTTAATAGTATCTTTATTTACAAGAATTTTAACCTGCAAAACAAAATGTATAAAATAATTTGAGCTGATTTTTTTTAATCAGAGGTGATGTCTGGATTAATGGCAACAATGAGCACGTTTTGCAATGCATAGCTTTTTGAAGTAGGGTTTGAAGCAAAGCACAACTCTCAGCTTCAGAGACATGCAGAGACATAAACACGGGGCTTAGCTTGTTATGACAGTGTTTTCATAGGTCAAACAAGCCCCCCCCTTTATGGAGCTTCGTGGCCGCCCTGCTGCAGTGCACCCCCTCTATTTGAGAACCATTGGCCTGAATAAAACTTATGCCTCCTGAAACCTGACTGTCTGTGGATCATTTCCTCATGAACACCCTCAGACCCACTGGCTGGAAGGAAGGGGTTGCAGGCATATGGCCCGGCTGGCAGAGAAAGGCCTCTCTCTCCATCCCTCCTTCTCTCTTCTTCTTTTTTTTTTTGTTTGTTTGTTTGTTTTTGGGTCACACCCGGCGGTGCTCAGGGGTTACCCCTGGCTGTCTGCTCAGAAATAGCTCCTGGCAGGCACGGGAGACCATGTGGCACACCGGGATTCGAACCAATCACCTTTGGTCCTGGATCGGCTGCTTGCAAGGCAAACGCCGCTGTGCTATCTCTCCGGGCTCCATCCCTCCTTCTCACCTTCTCCATCAAGGACTTTATATTTAATATGTCTTTCAATACCTGGCCAACCTGGGTTCTTTACCCGCCATCGCTTATGGTTACCTTAACCCTACCAAGAATGAGTACTGAGTGCAGAACCAGGAGTAAGCCCTGAGCACTACTAGGTGTGGCTTTTAAGCAGCAACAGCAACAATAAAAACAAAAACAACAAAATATAAAGCTTCTGATTTAATACAGAGGTCTATAAGGGTCATATTCTTTTTATTGTTTTGATTTTTGGGCCACACACAGTGATATTTAGGGGTTACTCCTAGCTATGTGCTCAGAAATTGCTCCTGGCTTGGGGGAGCGTATGGTACGCCAGGGGATTGAACTGTGATCCATCCTGGGTCAGCGCCTACAAGGCAAATGCTCTACTGCTGTGCCATCATTCCTTCTCCCAAAAATGATTTTTTTAGGGTCATATTCTTTTTAAAATTTATTTTTTATTATTATTAAATGTCCTATGTGTATTGCTATTGCTCTGGCCTACTGTAAGGGTCATACTCTCTTGACATGGTAAAGGTCCTATTGTAGACTGTCAGATTATTTTTGTTTATAAAATGTTCTATTGCAATTTGATGTAATTTTGGATAATTAGATTTGCAGAAGCAATTTTCCTAGAACTATAATAATATCTTAAAATTTGAATTAAATATGAATTTTCTCAATTTTGGTTAACTTTAAATTAAAATAAAATGGTCATCCCGAGGAATTTCCAACTATAAGTTTTTGATAGGAAAATTTAGCTTTACTGAAGAAAGAATTAGAGTTTTGGTAATATAGACATTAGGACATTAGTCTTGCACAAGGCTGTTCAATTTCTGACATTTCAGATGGTCCTGTAAGCCTAGAAGGAGTGATTGCTGACTTCAGAGTTAAAGGTAAGCCCTAAGTACTGTTTCGTGTTCATGAAAAACAAAGAAATAACTTCTAAAACAAATATGTATCTATGGCATGGAAAATAACTATTATATTATTATATTTATAATTATTATTTATTATAACTTTTTCATTATCTAATATTGCAATATTGATTTTACTCTATCAGTGTTAAAGATTCATGCCATGATATAAGGAACTGGTGAAGAAATTTAATGCCACATTGTGTTTGCACAGGATATTCTTATAGGTAACTCATGTTTTTGAAGGACATGATGAAAATCAGAAAAATTATCTGAGAATAAACTTAGAGAACAGAACCTTGAGCAAATAGTAATTAACAATGGGTAAAGATAAAAAAGAACATGAAATGATTTCTTGTGGTTGACTAAGAAAAGTGACTTTGTTGGAAAGTAAATGTGGTTGAAGAGATAGGAGCTGGACTCTTATTTAGAGAGTCTCTACTATGTTTAAGGGCTTTAGTCTGTTCTTTAATTTAATCCTCAGAGCAATACACACAAGGTGGGTGTTTAATAGATAAGAAGCAGAGGCTCAGAATGATCAATAGTTTGCCTCACTTAATAGAGTGAGGATGTAGAATTCAGTTTTGTTTGGCTCCAAGCTCATGTTCTTATTCATGATGCATAAGATTAGATATCTGATTGAGAAACTTCTTGGTATTAAAAATTTAAATTTAGTTGTTTTATTCCATACTGGTGGCTCTCAGGGTTATTCCTGACTCTGTGCTCAGAAATAATTCCTAGCAGGCTTGGTGGCACCCCATATGGGATGACAGTGATCAAACCCTGGTTGGCCATGTACAAGGCACCTGTTGTATTATGGCTATGGTCCCCTGATATAAATTTTTTGAAGCTTGGTATTGTTTGGAATGTTATTGTCACTTACTTTCTTTTAAAAATTATTTATAAATTTTTCACTTCATGTACTATTATTTTAATTACCTTTTTGACATCATCTTAATTTAATTAATAGTACTATTTATGATTGGGTCTTTTACCCATATTATTTGCGACTGTACTCTTTCTTTTGGTTTTTGATTTTTTGGCTAGATGGAATATGACATTAGTAAATATTTCAATAAAAGCATCTGTATAATTTATTTTGGATAGTTTTATATTTAGAAATATCTTTCTGAACAAATGACAACCCATTGGAATTCCAGCTTTCTGAATTGTGAGAAAGAAAAATATCCCTGATCTGGAACAGAGATTAATATGTACCACAGTTTCTTTAGCCATTCATCTGTTGAAGGGCATCTTTGTTGTTTTCAGTGTCTGGAATAAATAACACTGCAATGAACATAGGTGTGAGGAAGGAATTTAGCTCTTGACTTGAGATCTGTCTCACAAAGACCAAAGGAGATGGTGCAGTAATAGAAAAGGCAAAGAAGTTTATTTAGTTACCAGCATGCTGGAACCACACCTTTTGCCAGTGGTGATCACTAAGCAGGTTTGCAGGTCATTTTTATAGGGTTACTGGGGCTTCAAGCTAGGGGTAAAGTATACATTCTTAGTACATGTTGCATCAGCCAGGTTTAAACTGTCTGGCTGGAGTAGTAGAGGAGGGAATCCCGTACCTGCTGGGCACCTACAACCTTGGCATGCAGTTACATAAGTTTTATCATCCATAGGCCCCAAGGTGTTGCTAGTTTATCTAGGGTCCTGGTATGTGCTCTTGAAGTTCTGGAACAGCTGTCTTTCTAGGCCTAGTTTCTTTTCTTTTAAATTTTAGCCTGTCATGCTCCTTATGTCTGAAGCAAAGTGAGGTTACAGAAGAGAAACAGCAGCATTTAACTCTTAACTTACATGCCCTTCTAACACTGCAGATTGTCAGTGTTTAAATGGTTCATGCCATTTATGTAGCATTTAAAATTTATCACAATAATCTAAGTAAATTACCTTTCTTTTATATTATCTTCTATCTATTATATATAACTTTACATTTTATGTTTGAACTGAGATACTTGCTGTGTTAAACTTTGTGTGAGGCTTAGTTTGCTTGTAAGTACATTTTTAGGCTATGCAGCTCTTTTAGCATCATTGGTGGAAAACATTATCTTAGTTATATTGCATTGACTTTGTCAAAGATCAGTTAACTATATTTATGTGAGTCTATTTCTGGGCTCTTTTTCTGTCCTATTGATCTACTTGTCTGTTCTTTTGTCAATACATTTTATTGATTACTGTGGCATTATAATAATTTCTGAAGTTTGATGTGGTCAGATATCCAATTTCTTTAAAAATATTTAGTTGTTTATTTGTTCTTATGTCTTTCCATATATCTTTCTGGAGTTAAGAGTCTTTTTACATTATCTTACATACTTAATGATTCTCCTGCAAAAGTGACATGTGTAGTTTCTTGAACTCTTTCTATGATTTTTATCTTACATTTTACAATTAGATTTAATTAAATGTATCAAGGCACTTTTTTCTAATTCTTCTTGTACTTCTTGATTACTTAATTACATATTTGTTTAGAGTTAGAATATTCTTGTCCATTTTGTTTACATGGAAGTTGAGTGTTTTCAAAACATTGTCATTGCTTCCATTTGTCTTTTATCGTATTTTTAATTGTTCTTCATTTCTGGTTATATTTTAGATGTTTGCATTTGACTTATTTTTGTTCATTAAAATATCTTTATTTATATTCAAGATTTTATGTCTATCATTTGAGATTTTAATTTGAACAATTTTATTTGTGATTTATAAAACTTCTACTCATTATATTTTTTACTTTTAGGTTCTCTTAAATTCTTAAATTTTTTTAAACACCAAAAAGATAACTTGAAATAGGATAGTCTTATTTTTTGACATTAAATCTTCCAAATTAGGTGTTTTAAATAGTTAACTTCAAGCTAATTAATTGAGTAAATTGATATTGAATTCAACAATAAACTCTTAAAAAATAAAAGTGAATTGAATACATGGTTAGAAAATTTTATTATGTTTTTTGGGGGGCTAGTGATTATACAATGTTTGTGAATAAGTGTTATTATGTTTGTTCTGGGACTACTGTTTACAGTCTAGTGGTCCTCAATCTATGGCCCACAGGCCACATATTGTATTTGTATCTGTTTTGTTTCTTCATTGCAAAATAAGATATATGCATAAGAATTCATTCATAAGTTTTGTTTTTACTATAGTCAGACCCTCCAATTGTTTGAGGGACAGTGAACTGGCCCCCTGTTTACACAATGCTGTGGATAAGTTGTTCTGTCAGTGTCCAAGAGATCATATATTTCTGAGATTCAAACTCTGATTTCCTGTATGAAAATCAGTGCTCCAGCCTTTTAAACTCTCTCTTTAGACCCCAATAACTCTTTGAAAGTTATTGAAGTCCTGATAAATTATTTTTATCCTTTTGATAGATGTACAATACCACTTTGTTCATTTATTTATTATTATTTTGTATTGATTAATAAACTCATTGAAATGCTGGGGATTTATTCTAGGGCCTCGCATAAAAGGCATACCATATTTATTTGAGTATAATGCACAAAATTTTCTACCAAAAGAGAAATCAAAGTTTGGGTGCACTTTCTAAACGAGGGTTAGAGTTGAGGGTGGCAGTGGTGGCTGGTCCAATGAGGGCGCAGGTGAATTGTGAGTTCACACTGTGCCTTTTCCAGGCTGCAGCCATGCACCTCAAGAAACCTGGCCTATTTCTAGTGACATCCTGGGTTAAAACATAATGGGTAGACATACCAAAGAAATGATCATCAAGAGTTTTTGGAAGATAGGCACAGAATATGACCTGCTTGTGGAATTCAGACTCAGAAGAAAGAGAAGAAACTGGAGAAACAGATGTTCCTGCCAACTGGGATACTGATGAAAAATTAACTCAAGAAGAATGGGAACAACCCTTTAGTATATATGATGATGAATCTGACTTGGAAGCATTTTAAATAAATATTGTTACTGCTAATTTTATTTTGGTATTGTGTTTATACCAGTTTACATCGTCAATAAATGATTTTTATCATGGCCGCACATGTTCAACAATGGATTCTTTTTTGTCAGTTACAAGCTTGGTGTGAAACAAAATATTATACCGATTTTTTTTAATATAATTTTTATTTTGATCATAGTGGCTTACATATTGTTGACAATAATATTTTAGGTACATATTTACATAAAATCAGGGGGGATTCCCATCCCCAAATTGTCCTCCCTACACCCCCGTTTCTGTCTTACCTCCCATTTCCTCTTCCCTCACCCCCAGGGCGGCTAGAATATGTGGTCCCCTCTGTCTCTAACCAACTACTTAGTAGTCTTGCATCAGTTTGGTCTTGATGCCTCCCTTATTTCCCCCTCTAAGTAGGGGCAGGGGTAGCTAGTTCAAGTTGCGTGGTTTTGCCTGAAAAAGAGAAAATAAATAAACCGGGGTAAGAGTTTAATACCCCGAAAATGGGCAGAATCCTTCTAGAGGTTCTCATCATCGATTTGGGAAATGAAGGAGAAAAAGAAGTTGAAACACTCCACCAGTACCAAAAGAAGTGTCAAATATCCAGTGAGGACTCCAGCTATAACGATAAGCACCACAAAAAAACAGATAAAAAACAAACCAAAACAAACTAAAAACAAACACAAACAAACAAAAAACACGCCGTGGTCTTGAAATAAGAAACATGGCGTAGCACATAATGAAAGAAAAGAAAGGAAGAGAAAGAAAAGAAAAAAAAAAAAAGAATAATTGGGGCCAACAATTTCAATAATCACATCCAAACTGAGGAATCGACCAAAATAGCTAGGTAAATAAAAATAATAATAACAATAATAAATGAAGGTAAGATATATATATATATATATATATATATATATATATATATATATATATATATACATAACCAAGGTTTTGTGTTTTTTGTATTTTTTTTTCCCTCCTGCCCTGGCACAGTAAATATTGGGGTCATTCGAAAAGGAATTCACTTGCCCTATAAGATATGGGGTTTCTCCGTCCTTGGAGTATACTGTCATGGAATCAGCTCTAGTCTTTGCTCAGGATCATTACTCTCCAGGTTGTGGTTTTTTTTTTTTTTTTTTTTTTTTTTTGGTGTGTGGAAGGCTTCTGCTCTGTCCAGTGTGATACCGTCAGAGCTCTGTGTTTAGCAGTCCCAGTATCTGTACATATCCTGAGGTGGGACTTATGGTGAAGTCAGTCTTTGTGAATCTAGAGGTTCTGTTACCTCAGTGCCATTTTAATCCATCTTCTGTGGTTGGTGATCTTGGTCTTTGCGCTGAACCTAGGAAGGCATCTAGGATAGCGTCTTTCTTTGTTCTTCCAGAAGCCCCTTTCCGTTACAATTGTCTCTGCCGGACCTTTGGGACTGGGGATCATGCTTATTGTGCAGGTCTTAGTTCAAACCCTAGACTAGGGCTTTTTTATTGGTCCCAAGATGTATACAGTCTGGTCGTGGTTCTAGTATCCAGTCATCTGTAAATCACGATCTTGGCTTTTGGACCTACCAAAGGGTGCCGCGTCTTCTGGTTTTGTCTTGTCGTTAGCTGGTGAGGTAGGCTAAACTGCTCTAAGGTCAAGTTGTTCACATTTTCCTCATTGTCGAGATATCATGTTAGAGCTGGCCCTTGTTGTTGACCCTGCAGTAATAAGGCTGTCCCAGATGGAGATTGTTTCTTACAGCTGTTGTGAGGAGCTGTGCCGTTTCTATGTCTGGGATCCAGGGTTCAAGGCTGGTTGAATGGTATCTAATCACCTGAGGTCTAAGTTGATTCCACTTGACATATTTTCAAGGTAGGAGATAACCCTGTATTGTAAACAACTATGAGTTCCTATCTCTAGTAGATAAGAGCTCTTTTTTTTTTAAATATGTAAGATTTCCCCTTTATTTAGTGTGCCTTTGCAGGGGGAAGTGGTGCTCCATTATATGTCGGAGTATTTGGGGTGGACAGAGTGGGTAACAGAGATAGGTCACATACCCAAAGACGATTAAAAAAAAAAAAAAAAAAAAAGGAAATAAAAGTGTATGTGCCCACAAATGTATATGTAAGGCAAACATTTAAATAAATAAGTTAATTAAAAAAAATAAAAAAAATAAGATGAGTTAGCGAAGTTTTTAAAGGACCAACGTGGTGCAAAAGACTACTTTGCATTTGGGGGAGAACAGGTAAAGAGTTGGTGTATTACAGGTCTTATGCCTATGTTGGAAGTACAGTTTTCCCATTGTCTTTTGGATTTTTCTTGTGGTGTGTGGGTTCCCAGGCATCTTCCAATCACACACCCTGCCCCCCTTCAGATTGGTAAAAATTTGCAGCTGGGAGGTCTTGGAAGAGTTCTTGCATTGGGGATACTATTGGACCTAAGTCCAGTTTCAAGAAACAGTCCACGTTAGGGGGAGTTGGTAGGGAGGGTCTCGAAGCATGTGTCCACAGGGGAGTTGGCTGTCTTTTCTTGCAGGAGACGATGTGTGGGTTCGGTTGGGTGTCCCCTCGCCTGGGTGCTGGGTACTGGTTCATTGGGTAGGAGGTCGATCTTGATGCCTAAAAGATTAAGGACTGAGGGTGGAGAGTTTTAATATGGTGGGAGATCTGGATGGGATTGAGGGGTGAAGGGATAGTTGGATTTCCGGGGGGGAGAAAGGGGAAGGTATATGGGAGGGGTATGAAGGAAGAGAAAAGAGAAAATACCGTAGAAAGGGAGAAGAGAAAGGGAAAAAAGTAAAGAGAAGAGTAGAAGAGAAAAAGAAAAGAGAAGAGAAAATAAATAGAGAGAAGAAAGGAGAGAATAGCAAGGGAATGCTGGTTTGGTTGAATGTGTTCGATGACTAGAGCCTGTAGTTTAGGTCTGTACATCGCAGGTACTGCTTTGGTGGTCTGACTGGTCACGTGCTTCGATTCCTAAAAGAAGGTTTAACCTAGAGATAAAGTGTATGTTAAAGAGTTTTCTCGTGGCCGTCTCATAGTGCAAGCAAGGTATGGTATCTCGTGTGGTATCCCGAATTGCCATCTTAGTTTGTCCGCCCTTTGTATCTAAGGGCGCCTGTGGAAAGAAAAGCTGAGAGGTTATTTTTAAAATATAGTAAGGTAAAGGGATTAAAACGTAGTGTTATGGTATGTTGCCATTGCATTACGTGATTTCCCGCGGTGTTCTATACTTGTGTTCCTGTTTACGATCTCTAAGGGATTATTGTGGGCCTTTGTTGTAGGAGTCTGGTTACATACCTGTTCTCTCCATGTTGCTGTTTCTGTTGTTGCTGTTTTCTTTGTGGTATAATGTGCAGTCAAGAGTTTGCATTGTTCCTTTTTCATGTATTTTGGACACTGCTCCCACGTATATGTTGACTATTACAGTGATCGGAGTTTCTACCCTGTTAAACCGTGTTACATGATTGTTAGGTATTAGTTGTGTATAAAATATATGTTCTAGGTGTTTCAGAATAGTGCTACCATTCTGTGTTTATCTTTTGTCTTCTGGCTTACTTCGTTTAACATAACATGATCTAGGTCCATCCACGTTGCTGCAAAGTCTGTGATTGTATCATTTCTAACTGCCATGTAATATTCCATTGTGTATATGTACCACATCTTAATGATCCATTCATCCGTTGTTGGACACCTAGGTTGGTTCCAAGATTTGGCTATTATACTGAGTGCTGCGATAAATAGTGGGGTGCATACGTATTTTGGAATGAATGTCCTTCCATCTTGTGGGTATATGCCTAGGAGGGCAATTGCTGGGTCAAATGGCAGCTCAATTCTGAGTTCTTTGAGCACTCTCCAGACTTTCCTCCATAGGTGTTGGACTAGGGGACATTCCCACCAGCAGTGGATGAGAGTTCCTTTCATACCGCATCCCCGCCAACAAAGGTTGTTTCCATTATTTTTGATGTGGGCCATCCTCACTGGTGTAAGGTGGTATCTCATTGTTGTCTTGATTTGGATCTCCCTGATGATGAGTGAAGGTGAGCATGTTTTCATGTGTTTGTTGGCCATCCTTCTGTCTTCCTCAGAGAAGTGTCTATTCATTTCGTCTCCCCATTTTTTTATAGCTTTGTTTGGTTTTGGGGGGCTCAGCTTTCTGAGTGCTTTGTATGTTCTAGATATCAGCCCTTTATCTGATATGTCGAGTGAAAAGATTTTTTCCCATTCTGTTAGCTGTCTTCTTGCGTTAAGCAGGGTTTCTTTTGCCATGCAGAAGCTTTTTAGTTTGATGTAGTCCCATTTGTTTATATTTGATGCTAACGTTCTTGCCATTGGTGCTCCATTCTCAAAGACCTTTTTGATATATAGGTCTTTGAGTGTTCTGCCTATTTTATTCTCAATAAACTTTATGGATTCGGGTCTGATTTCAAGGTCTTTGATCCACTTTGAGTTGATTTTTGTATAAGGAGTAAGGTATGGGTTGATTTTCACTTTCGTACATGTGGTTTTCCAGTTGTACCAACACCATTTGTTGAATAGGCTTTCTTTGTTCCATTTCAGATTCTTGCCTCTTTTATCAAATATTAGTTGGCTATATACCTGGGGGTTTATGTCTGGGAATTCTGTTCTGACCCACTGGTCTGATGTCCTGTCTCTGTTCCAGTACCATGCTGTTTTGATTACTATGGCTTTATAGTATAGTTTCAAGTTAGGTAATGAGATGCCTCCCAGCTTCTTGTTTTTCAGTATTTGTTTGGCTATCCTGGGTCTTTTGTGGTTCCAGATGAATTTTGTGAATGCTTGTTCTAATTCTTTAAAGAATTGTGTCTGGATTTGGATAGGGATTGCATTAAATCTATATAGGAGTTTGGGTAGGATAGTCATTTTGATTATGTTAATTCTACCTATCCATGAGCATGGGATGTTCTTCCATTTCTTTAGATCATCTTCAATTTCTTTCTGGAGTGTTTTGAAGTTTCCCTGGTATAGGTCTTTCACTTCTCTTGTAAGGTTGATTCCTAGATACTTGATATTTTTTGATACTATCTTAAATGGAATTGTATTTTTAATCTCTCTCTCCTCAACTTCATTGTTTGTATATAGAAACGCTACTGTCTTTTGTGTATTGACTTTGTAACCAGCCACTTTGCTGTATTGGTTAATTGTTTCTAGGAGTTTTACTGTGGACTCTTTAGGGTTTTCGATGTATATCATCATATCGTCGGCAAAGAGAGATAGCTTGTGTTCCTCTTTCCCAATTTGAATTCCTTTGATTTCCTTCTCTTGTCGGATTGCTATTGCTAGGACTTCTAAGGTTATATTGAATAAGAGTGTAGAGAGTGGACAGCCTTGCCTAGTTCCTGATCTTAGTGGGAATGCTTCTAGTTTCTCACCATTGAGTATAATGTTGGCTGTAGGCTTTTCATAGATAGCTGTAACTATCTTGAGGAAGGTTTCTTCTAACCCTATTTTGCTGAGTGTCTTTAACATGAAAGGATGTTGGATTTTGTCAAATGCCTTCTCTGCATCGATTGATATGATCATGTGGTTTTTGTCTTTCATGTTGTTGATGTGGTGTATAATGTTGATTGATTTGCGTATGTTGAACCAAACTTGCATTCCTGGGATGAATCCCACTTGATCGTGATGTATGATCTTTTTGATGAAGTGCTGGATTCGGTTTGCTAATATTTTATTGAGTATCTTTGCATCTATGTTCATTAGTGAGTTTGGTCTGTAGTTTTCTTTTTTGGTAGTGTCTTTGCCTTCTTTGGGAATGAGTGTGATATTAGCCTCATAAAAGGAATTGGGGAGGATTCCTGTTTTTTCTATGGTTTGGAAGAGCCTATGGAAAAGTGGTAAAAGTCTTCTTGAAATGTTTGATAGAATTCACCTGTAAATCCATCTGGGCCTGGGCTTTTGTTCTTAGGGAGTTTTTTAATTACATCTTCAATTTCCTCTGAGGTGATTGGTCTGTTTAGGATTTCTAGATCTTCCTTTTCCAGTCTTGGAAGAGGGTGTTTTTCCAAGAATCTATCGATTTCTACTGGGTTCTCTAGCCTAGTTGAGTATAGTTGTTCATAATATGATCTCATGATATGTTGTATTTCTTGGGGTTCTGTTGTAATCTCTCCCCTTTCATTTGTGATCCTACTGATTTGGGTGTTTTCTCTCTTTTTTTTGGTGAGTTTTGCCAGTGGTTTGTCTATCTTGTTTATTTTTTCGAAAAACCAACTCCTGGTCTCATTGATTTTTTGTATTGTTTTCTTAGTTTCGATGTTGTTTATTTCTGCTCTGGTTTTTATTATTTCTTGCCTTCTGGATGTGGTTGGACTTCTCTGTTGCTGATGTTCCAATTCTTTGAGGTGATCTTTTAAACTGTTGGTTTTGTTATTTTCCTGATTCTTGACATAGGCCTGTATTGCTATGAGTTTCCCCCTAATTACTGCTTTTGCTGTGTCCCATAAATTTTGACATGTTGTCTCTTCATTGTCATTTGTCTCAAGGAATCTTTTTATTTCTTCCTTGAGTTGTTCTTTGATCCAGCTGTTGTTGAGCAGCATGTTGTTTAATCTCCAGGTATTAGTTTTTCTCCATTGCTTCTTCTTGACCTCAATTTTGAGCTCTGTGGCATAGTGATCTGAGAGGGTACTTCTAATGATCCTTACCTTTGTGGTCTTATATAGGTTGGCTTTGTATCCTAATATATGGTCTATTCTGGAGAAGGTTCCATGTGGGCTTGAGAAGAATGTGTATTCTGCTTTCTGGGGGTGGAGGGCTCTATATAAGTCTATTAGCCCTAAATCTTCTAATTTTTTTCATTCAGAGCTCTTATTTCTTTGCTATTTTTCTGTTTGGTGGATCTGTCCAGTGGTGATAGTGGAGTATTGAGGTCCCCTGCTATTATCACATTTCCCTTCATGTGTTTCTCCAGGTTTGCCAGTAGTTGCCTCACATATTTTGCTGGCTCTACATTAGGTGCATAGATATTGACCAGGGTTAGTGTTTCTTGATCTAATGTTCCCCTGATCAGTAAGTAGTGACCCTCTTTGTCTCTGATCACTTTCTTGAGGTTGAATGCAATTTGGTCTGATATAAGAATTGCTGTCCCTGCTCTTTTTTGTTTTCCATTGGCCTGAATAATTACTTTCCATCCTTTTATTCTAAGCCTGTGCTTATCCTGCATCTGTAGGTGTGTTTCTTGCAGACAGCAGAAGTCCGGTTTACTTTTCCTAATCCAGTTCTCCACTATGTGTCTTTTAATTGGAGAGTTTAGTCCGTTAACATTTAGGGAGATTATTGAGAGAGAGGATTGTTGTGTAGTTGTGTTGTGTAGGGTGGTTTTTGTTACAATCGGGGGTTTGGATTGTGTAATTCGTCTTTGAGTAAGTCGTTTAGGATCGGTTTTGTTTGCACAAATAGTTCAAATTCGTTCTTGTTTGAGAATGTTTTTAGTCTATCCTCCCATATGAATGTAAGTTTTGCTGGGTATTGGACCCTAGGTTGGAAATTTCTTTCATTCAGTCGTTTAAATATGTCATTCCATTGTCTTCTTGCTTGAATTATTTCAAATGGGAGATCTGGTTTGATTCTTATGTCCCTACCTTGGTACTTGAGGTTTCTTTTCTTCCTTATTGCTTTAAGGAGTTCTTCTTTCTCTTTGTTTTTTGCCAATTGGATTACCATGTGTCTTGGTGTTTGTTTATTGGGGTCTATCTTATTGGGAACTCTTTTTATTTCCTGTATTGGCATTGCAGTATCCTTCCAGAGGGTGGGGAAGTTCTCCGCTATTATCTCTCTGACTACTTGTTCTTCCCCTTTCCCTACTTCCTCCCCTTCTGGTATACCCACAATTCTTAGGTTGTTTCTTTTGTCCTTGTTCATTAGATACTGGACCTTTCCTTCCAGTGCTTTGCCTTTTATTTCTTTGTTGGTTTCTTGATCATTTTTTGTTTGCAGTTTTCCTTCGAGTTCTTCAATGTGTTTCTCCAATTCTGTGTTTCTGCTTGTAAGGCTTGTTACTTTGTCTGTTAATTCCTTCACTTCTTTTTGTATGGAATCTCTCATGTTCTTTAACATTTCTTCTTTAATTTGGCTGATTTGTTCATCCATAGATTTCTTATACTCGATAGCTAGGGTTTCTCTCATTCCTTTTATTAATTCTTGCATTTCCTTCCTCATGGCTGCTTTTAGGTCTTCATCGCGTGTATCTGTGCGTTTTGGTGGACTTGGAAGCTTGCAAGAGTTTGTCACCATATCTCCAGATATTAGTGATCTCCTTGATTTACGCATACTTCTTTGTATTTAATGGTGTGTTTTAGAGTGCTGTGCTTCTAATTTTCACCTGTTTTGATCCCCTGTGGTGTGGGAGTTGGTTCCCTCCCTGAGGGTGGTTCTAGAGGGACTTTTGGGTGAACTCGCTGAGGTTTTGATCCTCCTGTACTCTTTATGTGGCCTGGTTAGTTGTTTTCCCCTTTTGTTGGCAGCTAGTACTGGCCCTTTCCTGACCACAGTGGTGGGGGGCACTGTTTCTCCTCTCCTTTTTCTCCTCTCCTCTACTACTTGGAAGTCAGTCTTCCTCTTAATTTCTGTCAGCAGGTGTAGTTCCGCTTCTGGCCACACTGGTTGCGGGCGCTGTTGAGCCTGACTCTCTGTTCCCTCCCTTATCTGGGGGTCAATGAAGCTCTGCTCCTCCGAGTTACCGCGGAAGAAATTCCCCCAGTCAAGCCCTCCCGGTAGCTGCTCTCAGCCCTAGGGGGGGTCTCCGGTCCACTCTGGGGCTCGGGGCTAGGTTGCTCTAGGTTACCTAAAGGTCCAGGGGGCAGGCCCAAGCTCACCTAGTCTATTCGTCCCACCTGTCCCAGCTGGGCAGGTGACTCTGGCCCACTAGGTACTAGGGAATGTCCTCCCCAGTCTACGCTCGGGTCAGGTGGGATGAACTCTGGGGCCTGGAAGTTGAGGCAACGGGTGGTGTGGTCTCTGTGCCAACCAGCTGGCCTCTGCAGTCTATGGGGGGGGGGGGTCGCGCGCAGGGTGGCTGGCGGCTGCGGGTCGTCCACCTGTGAGCGCCCTAGGAGAGTGCACTCACCCTGGACGCCTGGGGTCCCTACTCCCCTGTTGGCGCGGATTATACCGATTTTTAATTGAAAATTAGGGTTGCACGTTATACACGGATGCACATTATACTCGAATAAATACGGTAAATATATAACTGAATCATATACTTGACATTGACCTGTCTATTTATTTAATATTCAATGTCCTGTAGATATAAATACCTAGCTATGTGTTAATTCGTGTATTATAGACTTATGAAGAAATAAAACAATGATTTATGTATAGGTGGAAAAGTAATTACATGACATTTAACATAGAATGCTTATTTTTAGGTTCCAGAGCAATAACACAGCAAGTAGGGTGTTTGCCTTGCACATGGTTGACCAGAGTTTGATTCCTGGCATCCTAAATGCTCCACTGAACCTGCCAGGAATACTTTATGAGTGCAGAGCCTGGCTTAACCTTTCAGTGCACCTGGGTGTGACCCCAAAACTAAAATAAAAATGCCAGTTTTTAGCAATAACTAGTTAGAGATATTCTCTATAAAAAGAGAATTTATTACCCTATAATTATCATTTAACGTATGGGCCTATATTGTGAACTTGTCTCTTAACCTAGATAATAACATTGCACTCTATTGTGCTTTTTACCAATACCTTATTAAGTTATATAAAATAATAGATTAATTTCATCCATATATTATTCATCTCCATGTTTAATTATTGGTTTTTCTGTACGTTGTTTTTTTAACTCATTTTTTTGAGGTGTACAATGCTCAGCAGTGCTCAGGGGTTACTACTGGTTTTGTACTCAGGAATTACTTCTGGCGGCCTCTGCTGACCATCTGGATGACAGAGATCAAACCTAGATCAACCTTGTAAAAAGCAGGTTGCCTACCTAATGTACAATTGCTCCAGTATTTTAAGATCATGTCAAACATCGCAGGTATCTATTTTATTATACTACATTATTTTTCATAAACCAAAGAGAATCTTTAAATAAAAGAATGCATAATAATTTGAGTATAATACAATGTTGTTTTTTTTTTGCCATCGCCAATCCCACTAAATGTCTTTTTTTTTATTTAAACACCTTGATTACATACATGATTGTGTTTGGGTTTCAGTCATGTAAAGAACACCACCCATCACCAGTGCAATGTTTTAGCTCACTTCATGAAGCTCACCACAAAGAATGGTGAGTTCAGTTAGAGAAATAACTACACTGAGAACTATCATTACCATGTGAATGTATGAGGGAAGTGGAAAGCCTGTTTAGAGTACAGAGTGGGGTGGGGTGGAGTGGAGGGAGTTTTGGGACATTGGTGGTGGGAATGTTGCACTGGTGAAGGGGGTGTTCTTTACATGACTGAAACCTAACCACAATCATGTTTGTAATCAAGGTGTTTAAATAAAGATATTACTAAAAAAAAAAATAGGAAGGAGTCAGACCGCAAAAAAAAAAAAAAAAAAAAAAAAACAGAAAAAGAAAAAGAAAAAAGAAAGTGGAAAATCCTTAAAATATTTGTTTCAAAGATCACCTTGTTTTATATTTTGGTGTGCTAAAACCACAACTATCTTTTCTAATTGACAGTGACATAACTATTCTGATTAAGTTTGCTTAAAATTTTATTGTTAGAAAATAATCAAGTGTATAAAGTCATTAAAAATAGAAAAAGAAAGAATAAAATACATAAAAATATAAAATTCTTACAGTGAGAAACTATTATCTTTATTTTTTATATTATCAAGATATAATAATTATTAGTTGTCAAAAGATTTTTTTTTTTTTTTTTGCTTTTGGGGCCAGACCCAGTGACGCACAAGGGTTACTTCTGCTTGTGCACAGAAATTGCTCTTAGGGGACCAAATGGCTCGGGAAAACCATATCGGATGTTGAGGGAATGAACCGCGGTCTATCCTAGGTTTGTGCGTGCAAGGCAAACACCCTACCACTTGAGCCACCACTCAGGCCCCATAGTTGTCAAAAGATGTTATTAGTTATTAGAGGAATAATTATTTCTGCATTGTAAATTTTAATAGCTACATTAATGACAAAATATATTAAAGAACATCTCAGTTTTCTTTTTTGTACTTAGATTTTAATTTCAATAGTTAGTGACACTTATATTTCAATAATATCCTTTTTTCTACACTGATTTGTTTTAAAAGAGGGAACTTTTTGATGTCCTTTTTAAATATCTCCATCCTTAAAGTATATACCTACAATGAACTATTCTTATCTTGGTAAAACATGGGTTACACAGTAGGAAAGAATTTAAAAATATAAATATAAGTATTTGTGTTCATTTATAGATTTGAATTAATTTAGGAATATATTTTCTCTATTTTAAATAGGGAGGAGGAAAAAAGAGAGGGTTAAAAATTCAGTGCTCTCCATGCATGAAATTGGCTTTGGTAATTGGCTTTGGTAGTACTAAGGCACTAAACTACATAGCTTCACAAAATGTGTGGCTGGGATGAGCAGTATATGTGGTAATTAGTCAGTCACTTGACTTTTTCTGACATGGCTTAGCATTTATTACTATTTCCTTGGTTGTTCTGACCTAAATCAGTGACCTTTAAACTGGAATATATCTCATTGCTTCTCCTTATAACACCTCTGTTTCTGCTTCTATTGCACATGCACACAAAAATGATTCTAAGTATGGAATCATTTACTTACCAATGGAAGAAGGGCTATTTTTAACTTTACTACAACATCTAGAAGCAGCCATTAAGAAAAGAAAATGTGTTTCATTTAATGTAAGAAGTACAAACAGCCATTTATGATCAAAGTAAGAGGTGAAATATTTTTATAAGTCTTATTAAATATAATTCTTAAATTTATTTGAGATAATTAAACCACAAGGATAAATAGAAACTTTGGGAAGAATGGAAAAAAGTTTCAAAATAAATTATTCTTTTATTTCATCTAGCCCTAAGGTGCATAGGATTAGAAAAGGTAGGTTTTAAAGAATAGTCACTACTAATAAGTTTAATTTATAGTTAATAAAAAATATTTACAGTCTTTATTACCTGACATTCTCTTCCACCCATACCCTAACATAGTGGTTTATTGCTAGACTTAGAAAATCAAAACATTTGAAAGCTAGGGTCCAATTTTTTAACATTCTTAATTTATTCATGTTATTGAAAATATTCAGATTCTTAAAACTGCAGATTTAAATGGGCAAAGTGTGCTATTGAAAATGGATATATAATACTAAGAAAATACTCTACTAATGAGAAATATTCTTATTATTTCTATTTTATTCTTGAATATTTTTATAAAATAAAAATGTGGTAAACTTTTTACCAATAATTTTTTGGCTAAAATCTAATTCAGGCACAATTCAATTTCTTACCCTAAATCTTCTCCTAGATATGGAAACAGAAACTAGTTCATAACAATGAAAAACAAAGTGCATGTAGAAGAGTTTGGATGTAAAATCAGTAGCTTTGACAATTGCAAAAACATTAAAAATTTACAATATTAAAGGAAATGGAAATATTAACTTTCTGTATCTTGACTCAATATAGACATTGACAACCAGGAGCATGACAGCTTTTTGACAAAGTTTACTGTAAATACTTCATACAAGAGAAAGGAAATGCAAGGAACAGAAAATTAAAAAAAATAATCTTGTGGCCTAAAATTATGCAGTATTAGAAACTTTGGAAGAAAAAGGTTATTTAACAAAACATTCCAAGCAAAACACATGCTAGAGATAATTGCTTCTACCTAGAGTACTTAGCAAACTTCAAATATAGCAATATTTTGCAAAAATCTAGCAATTATTGAAGAAATAATCTCTACACCATTTTTGTTAAATAAAATCACTAATCATTAAATTTAAAGAATATGTACATTAAAATATAAAATAAATAATAATAAATAAAATAATTACTTGACACTTTGAGGGTTAAATGGTTTAGGTTTAATTCAAAATTTCAAAAAGAGAAATTTTAGGTTGCCTAGAAAAGAATAGCTATTAGACTGTAGTATATTTTTTGGCAGCAATTAACAGCATAAGACAAGTAAGTAATGACTTCAATGCCAAGAAATAAAGTTTTATTTAGAAAAATAGGGAAGAGTAGACATTTCAGACATATAAACCACGAATGATGCTTTGTTACCAAAGGAAAAGTCAAATGGATGATGGAGAAAGCAAAGAAAATATGACTAACAGAACTTGATGAAACTCAAAAAATGCTAAACAAAATGGTAGCCACTAAATTTTATAAATTAGACAATTAGTAAAACTAGTTTTTGTAACCTCTTATTTGGTCATTTTATATGACTTGCCCCCAGTGATTTATTGAAAACTTAGAATTGCATCTTTTGTCTGATATAATTTTCATACTTAATATTTGAATGTCAAATCTACTGAGGAAAGTAACAAGTATGTGAACTCCAGTCTTGAAAAGAGAGCCAGATGGTTTATTATATCAGTCACATCATGTAAAAAATTACACACATTTACATGTAAAAAACACACTAAAACTTTGTGTGACCTATCTAAATACAATTAACTTTATTATTTAAAACTTGTTTTTAAAAGGTTAAAAAAGAATTAATAGAGAAGCATATTATGGATATTCAAGACAAATATGTGAAGTGTACATAAAATTTAAGAAAATTACTCCAATTTGGATACATTAGGCATTTGTTCTTGATAGGGAAAACACATGGAAAATGGATAATCAAGCTTATGAAAAAAAACACTAGAAGCCACTGCTGGTTGTGTCTCCCACCTCATAGATAAACTTAGTAACTTCTTGAAGATCCTTATTCTAAAATACAGATATAGTATACAGTTGATTAGGACTTTGACATTGGATTTTCTGGAGAATACAATTCTGTCTGTAACAGCAGAGATTTACAAAATGCTAGGAAGATAATAATAAAAACTCAGTACTGATAGAAATATAAGGGGTTAAAACCATGTTAAACAGTAGTTTGATGATAAAATTTAAAGTGTGCTTATCTTTCAGCCAGCATTTCTGCTTGTGTTTATCATCAGTATAAAATAAAAAGAAAATTGTTCCTAGTTTGATTTATTAAATAAATATAAAAGATACTAACCAGTTGACTTCAGCAATGTAAGAAATATAAGAATCTCTTATCAGTTTTATTCAATATTGTATTTTAATGGTCTAGGAAAAGTAAACAAAGTTTAAAATTGAAGAGGAAATCATATTCTTAGTACTTTAATGAAATAATATATAAACCCAAATTTAAATGATTAGAAATGTAAGTTAATAAAAATTTATACTAGTTTAATATACAAAATGTACTTTCACATATTGTAAGGAATTATTGGAAAGTATAATATAAAAAACTATTGCCTTTGCGGAACAGAGAAGTAGAACAATGTTTAAGACACTAGTTTTGCATGCACCAACTTAATTTTATTCCCACATATGATAACATATGACCTCTGAGTACTGCCAAAGTGATTTCGGCACACAGAATCAGGAATAAGCTCTGGTTGCAGCTAGGTGTGGCCTTTCTTAAGAAGAAAACTTTTACTGTGCCTGTGCAGGAGGGAAGAAAAAAGAAAAAGAAAAGAAGGCAAAAAGCACAAATTATTTTTATCAATTTTTGGCCATTTTATTTTTTTTGGTGTGGTTATTGCAGTTGTTGTCTCCATTCATATTTAGTTTCTTTTTCTTCTTTTCTTTTCTCCCTTTATGTGCTATGCCATGTTTTTTATTTCAAGACCATGGCCTTTATGTGGTGCTAATCTTTATTGTTGGAGTGTTCACTGGATGTTTTATTTGACACTTCTTTTTGTACTGTTGTGGTGTTCCACCTCCTTTTCCCCCTTCGTCTCTCAAAACTAGGATGAGAGCTTCCAGAAGGACTTCGCCCATTTTCAGCATATTTGATTTTTCCCCCAGTTTATTACTTTTCTCTTCTTCAAACAAAACCACATAACTTGAACTATCTAGTTCCGCCTCCCAACTAGAGCGGAAAATAAGGAAGGTACCAAGACCAAATTGGTGTAGGACCACTAAGTAGTCAGCTAGGCACAGAGGGGACTACTTATTCTGGCAGCCTGGGGGGTGAGGGAGGAGGATATGGGAGGTAGGACGGGAATGGAGGTGAAGGGAGGGCAATTCGGTGATGGGAATTCTCCTGATTTTATGTTAATATGTACCTAAAATATTATTGTCAATGATATGTAGGACACTATGATTAAAATAAAATATATATTAAAATATATATTAAAAAAGAAGAAAACTTTTATATTGTATAAAAATATCAACATTTAAAGAAATAAACATATAATATATATAAGAACCCAGCTTAAAATATAAAATTAATGGAAAATCAAAAAAAATAAGTATAAAATATGCAATAATATGGATTATTGGATACAAAAATGCTAGTTAAATTTTATAGTCAAAATAATAGTAATAAAATATTGCAGTTGTTTTGTGAAAGAGAAGTTAAACGTTGATTCTAATACTTATATAAAGATAAAATAACCTAGTAGAACTAAGGTAATTTTTGAAAGAACAGACTCAAAGATTTAAAGGTAACAGTTTTCAAGAACAATCAACTGAATTTAGATAATGTAGTATTGACACAAGGATAAGAGTTCATAAACACTTTTATACTTTAAGAAATCATCTAATTTTTTAATGCTATCCCTCTAAAGATACCCATGACATTCTTCAAAGAAGTGGATCAGGCACTTTTGAAATCCATTTGGAACAATAAACACCCTCGAATAGCTAAAGCAATCATTGGGAAAAAGAATATGGGAGGAATTACTTTCCCCAACTTTAAACTGTACTACAAAGCAATAGTTATCAAAACAGCGTGGTATTGGAATAAGGACAGGCCCTCAGATCAGTGGAATAGACTTGAATACTCAGAAAATGTTCCCCAGACATACAATCAACTAATTTTTGATAAAGGAGCAGGAAACCCTAAATGGAGCAGGGAAAGCCTCTTCAACAAGTGGTGTTGGCACAATTGGATAGCCACTTGCAAAAAATTGAACTTAGACCCCCAGCTAACATCATGTACGAAGGTAAAATCCAAATGGATTAAAGACCTCGATATCAGCCCCAAAACCATAAGATATATAGAACAGCACATAGGCAAGACACTCCAGGACATTACAGGCATCTTCAAGGAGGAAACTGCACTCTCCAAGCAAGTGAAAGCAGAGATTAACAGATGGGAATATATTAAGCTGAGAAGCTTCTGCACCTCAAAGGAAATAGTGCCCAGGATACAAGAGCCACCCACTGAATGGGAGAAACTATTCACCCAATACCCATCAGATAAGGGGCTAATCTCCAAAATATACAAGGCACTGACAGAACTTTACAAGAAAAAGACATCTAATCCCATCAAAAAATGGGGAGAAGAAATGAACAGACACTTTGACAAAGAAGAAATACAAATGGCCAAAAGACACATGAAAAAGTGCTCCACATCACTAATCATCAGGGAGATGCAAATCAAAACAACGATGAGATACCACCTCACACCACAGAGAATGGCACACATCACAAAGAATGAGAATAAACAGTGTTGGCGGGGATGTGGAGAGAAAGGAACTCTTATCCACTGCTGGTGGGAATGCCGTCTAGTTCAACCTTTATGGAAAGCCATATGGAGATTCCTCCAAAAACTGGAAATCGAGCTCCCATACGATCCAGCTATACCACTCCTAGGAATATACCCTAGGAACACAAAAATACAGTACAAAAACCCCTTCCTTACATCTATATTCATTGCAGCACTATTTACCATAGCAAGACTCTGGAAACAACCAAGATGCCCTTCAACAGATAAATGGCTAAAGAAACTGTGGTACATATACACAATGGAATATTATGCAGCTGTCAGGAGAGATGAAGTCATGAAATTTTCCTATACATGGATGTATATGGAATCTATTATGCTGAGTGAAATAAGTCAGAGAGAGAGAGAGAAAAACGCAGAATGGTCTCACTCATCTATGGGTTTTAAGAAAAATGAAAGACATTCTTGCAATAATAATTTCCAGACACAAAAGTGAAAAGAGCTGGATGTTCCAGCTCACCATAGGAAGCTCACCACAAAGAGTGATGAGTTCAGTTAGAGAAATAACTACATTTTGAACTTTCCTTATAATGAGAATGTATGAGGGAAATGGAGAGCCTGTTTAGAGTACAGGCGGGGGTCGGGTGGGTAGGAGGGAGACTTGGACATTGGTGATGGGAATGTTGCACTGGTGATGGGTGGTGTTCTTTACATGACTGAAACCCAAAAACAATCATGTATGTAATCAAGGTGTTTAAATAAAAAAAATGTTTAAAAAAAAAGAAATCATCTAATTTTCCTTTGGTTAGCTTATCTTTTAATAAGAAAAAATAGTTTTTTAAATAATGTGTGTTGGGTGTATTATTGGGTATATAAATGGGAAATAATATGCCATCTCCATTTCATACCATACACAAATTAAGTTGTTAAGGACCAGAGATCTAAATGTTAAACAATAAATACCTTCAGAGGAAATAAGGGAAGTAACAGCATAACATTTCTTAAGTAGAAAACAGATGGCACTAACCATGAAAACTTGATAGTTTGAATTTCATTGAAGTTAAGATCTTCTTTATGGTCATTCAAAAGCATAAAGAGAAGGTGTGCAATTAAAATGTGATAAAAGTATGCACATATAAACTCCTAAAATGTATTGATACAGATGACATTGATACAGATAACACACCACTAGTACTCTGGGACTACTGACTCTGAATACATTGGGGGTTGCTTGGTGTAGAATTCCTAAAACCTTGTTGAGCTGGGCCACCAAGATACATGATATGTTCTTTCCATTGAGATATTTATTTTTCTTATCTAGGTACCCTGTTTTTTTTTAAATAATAAACACAGTGGTTACAAGGGTGTTCATACAGGGTTTTTTCCCCCCACAGTTACAAGTTGTTCATGATTTAATTTCACTTGATCTTAGCCAAAAGGCTGAGAAGGGATCATGATTGAATTTCAATCACACAATGTGTAAGACACTTTACTAGTACACGTTTCCAGCCACCAGTGTCCCCAAATCCCTTCCTTCCTAGCCCCTGCCTGCTTTAGGGAATATGTCTCTCTCTCTCTCTCTCTCTCTCTCTCTCTCTCTCTCTCTCTTTCCCTCCCTCCTTCCATCCTTTCCTCCTACCTTTTAGACACAGTGGTTTGCAAGATATTCTGATTTTTATTTTTAATTAATTAATTTTTTTATTTTGGACCACACACGGAAGTGCTCAGGGGTTACTCCTGGCTCTATGCTCAGAAATCTCTTTTGGCAGATATGGAAGAACCAGATGGGATGCGGAGGATTGATCCCAGGTCGTCCATTTGCAAGGCAAATGACTTACACGCTATGCTATAACTCTGGAAGATATTGGGCCAAACCCGGTGATGCTCAGGAGTTACTCCTGCCTATGTGCTTGGGGAACATATGGGATGCCAGCGAATGAACTGAGGTCCATCCTGGGTCAGCCACGTGTAAGGCAAATGCCCTACCGCTGAGCTGCTGCTCTGGCCCCAGATATCTCAATTTTTATTGATATCAGTTTCAATGTGATAGCCAGAAGAAAGAATGCTAAATAGCTATGTACATATATGGAAGTACACAATTATTTATAATGGATATTGAAGTTAGAACAACAGTGAAATACTTCTACATGCCAGCAACAATGAATAAAATTAAAGCTGGGTTATCATTGCAATGTAAAGATATAAAATAACTGATATTTCACATTAAGTTTCATATCTTAATTCCAGTTATTTAAAATAGTTGTGCCATAGCATTTTATTCTGATTTTAATCTATATTCATCTAATGTTCAATTATATATTTTTTGTCAAATGTCTATTTTCTCTGTATATATTATACTTTGATAAAATGTATATTCATGCATATGCTATTAAAATGTAGTTGTTGAGAGTCTAGTTAATTTTTGTATTCTAGATTCAGAATACAATACTGATAGTTGAGTTTTAAGCATATTGAACTATGTTGAACTATTGTTCAACCTAAATTTCACCACTCATGTCAACTCCCATCACAAGTGTTCCCATATCTGGATTTAAAGTTTTTATCGTTTAGATATTATTTTTTTCTGTGTTTTTTGTGGCTTCTATTTATTATATATATATATATACATACATATATATTATTGCTTGGAATAATAAGGAATCTCCCTGATGCTCTGTTCATTTAAACAGATGTCCAACTTCATTTTGGATATTTTCTATTACTATACCAATATCTTCATCTGTTAAATTTTAAAACATATTTTAAATTATAGTTTTAATCTGAATAATGAGATTTGTATTCATCTATCCAATGCTTCCAATTAACTCTTACTTTGAATATAGTTCTCTTTAGCATTTAATATTTTTATTAATTCTAACATCAATAGGGTTCTAGTTTAGTTACAATTTTTTGCTTTAGTTACAGTGAATATTTTATTTATTCTGATAGGTAATATTACCTAGATTATTGTATAGATAGTAGTCTTTTGTAAATATTATTAGTTGTGAATTTTTACTTAAAATTCTGGACACATTTGTTTATTAAATTATCTTGATTTTTTCTTAGATGCAATTTTATTTAATAAAATAAATGGATTTATTGAATTAATTAAAATTAAATAAAATTGTGATCTTTTGTGAACCACAGTGTCTAAAACGGACAGATAAGAACAGAAGGCAGAAGGGATATGGAGAGAGAGGGAGAGAGGAAGTGAGAGGGAAAGAAATAGAGAGAAAAAGAGAGAGAAAGAGCAATAGAGAGATGTTTGCCCTAAGGCAGGTGATGGAAGGGAAATTGGGAACATTGGTGGATGGAACTGTGCACTAAAAATGTGCACCACTGAAGGGTGTTGTACAGTGTATGATTTGTATGACTAACTCAGTCATACAAACTTGTAACTGTAAAAAATGTATTAACAAAACAAGAATTTTATGAACAGAAACAGTTTGATCATTTAGATATTGCTCTAAAATCTGTCTGGGGATGAGCCAGAGTACGCACAATAAACCGAGTGCTTAGTAGGAGGTCTGGGTTTGATCTCTAGCATTACATGATAACCCAGGCATTAGCTACCTCCAGTTGTCATTCAAAATAAGTAAACAAAAATTTTACATTAAAAGATATTTTAGGTGGAATTGAGTCAGATTCAGACAAAATGTAGTTTTTCTTCCTACTTAGATTAAAAAAAATTTATAGTCTTTACACTCTGCCCTACAGATTATGATTATTTTCTTTCATTTTGTTGATAAGGGAGTGTATTCCTGATTCCTGGTCAATATAAGCATGAGACATTGTAATCCCCAATCCTTTCATCTCTTTCCTTCATTTCAGATAGCTTTTTCACATGCTCATGCCAATCAGACATAGATGAATACGTGAAGAGACTACAGGTCTCTGAATTTTAATTTTAATTGCTCTCTTTTCTCTGTTTGCTGTTTTAACAAACTCCATAACTTTAAACAGTATCCTTTAGTTCAGAGTCAACTGGTCTTTGCCTGGATTTACCTGTCCTATTTTGCTGTTTAGAAGCTATAAGCAGACATTTTTCTTCTCTCTCTCTCTCTCTCTCTCTCTCTCTCTCTCTCTCTCACTCACTCAACAATCTATGTGTGGTAGAGGAAAATGGAAACCAGAGTCATGGGTGGTGGATGTGACTGTGCAGCACTGTGAGAAAGGTTGGGTTTATAGGAAAAGGTAAAATTTAGTTTAATTTGGATTCTACCATGGTGGATTTGGCCAATCTGGATATTTAATTTTATATTTCTTTCTGTATTGTTGTGGTGTTTCAATTATGTTTTTCATGTCCTCTCTCAAACTGAGGTTGAAAGCCTCTACAAGGACTCTGCCCATTTTCAGCTTATTTGATTTGTTTTTACACCATTCTATTGCTTTTCTTTCCTTCAAACAAAACCACATAACTTGAACTATCTAGCTCCGCTTCTCAAATAGAGTGGGAAACAAGGAAAGGGTACCAGGATATGATCACTAATAGTAAGCTAGACGAAGAGTGGACCACCTACTCTAGCAGCCTGGGGGTGATGGTGGGGGACATGGGTTGCAGGAAGGGAACGGGGATGGGGGAGGACAAATTCGGTGATGGGTATTCTTCTGACTCAATGTTAATATGTACCTAAAATACTATGAAAGATATGTAAGCCAATATGATCAAAATAAAAATTAAAAAAAAATAAAAGCCCATTGATATTGTGTTAATTTTGTAGCCTGCCACATTGTTACATGAGTCTATTGTTTCTAGAAGCATCAGATAAGGGGCTAATATCCAAAATATACAAGGCACTGACAGAAGTTTACAAGAAAAAAACATCTAATTCCATCAAAAAATAGGGAGAAAAATGAAGACACTTTGTCAAAAAAGAAATACAAATGGTCAAAAGAAATATGAAAAAATGCTCTACATCACTAATCGTCAGGAAGATCAAATCAAAACAACAATGAGGTATCATCTCACACCACAAAGACTGGCGCACTTTACAAAGAACAAGAAAAATCAGTGCTGGTGGAGATGTTGACAAAAAAGAACGCTCATTCACTGCTGGTGAGAATGCCGTCTAGTCCAACCTTTATGGAAAACAATATGGAGATTCCTCAAAAAACTGTAAATTAAGGGGCAGTGAGGTGGCGCTAGAGGTAAGGTGTCTGCCTTGCAAGCGCTAGCCAAGGAAGGACCGCGGTTTGATTCCCCGGCATCCCATATGGTCCCCCCAAGCCAGGGACAATTTCTGAGTGCTTAACCAGGAGTAAACCCTGAGCATCAAATGGGTGTGGCCCAAAAACAAACAAACAAACAAAAAAACTGTAAATTGAGCTCCCATATGATCCAGCTATACCACTACTAGGGATATACCCTAGGAACACAAAAATACAATTCAAAAATCCCTTCCTCACAGCAATATTCATTGCAGTACTATTTACAATAGCCAGACTCTGGAAACAACCAAGATGCCCTTCAACAGATAAATGGCTGTGGTACATATGTGGTACATATACACAATGAAATATTATGCAACCATCAGGAGAGATAAAGTCATGAAATTTTCCTATACATGGATGTACACAGAATCTATTATGCTGAGTGAAATAAGTCAGAGGGAGAGAGATAGATGCAGAATAGTCTCACTCATTTATGGGTTTTAAGAAATATAAAAGACATTTTTTGTAATAATTCTCAGAGACAATAGAGATGAGTGCTGGAAGGTTCAGCTCAAGATATGAAGCTCACCACAAAAAATGGGGAATGCAAGTTAGAGAAATAAATACACTGACAAATAATATAACAATGTGAATGAATGAGGGAAGTAAAAAAGCCTCTCTCAAATACAGATGGTGCGGGGGAGGGTAGTAGGTGGAAGATTTGGGACATTGGTGATGGTAATGTTGCACTGGTGAACGGGGACATTCTTTATATGACTGAAACTCAACTACAGTCATTTTTGTAATCAAATCGTCTAAATAAATATATTAAAATAAAAATAAGATAAATAAAAAGATCCCTAATAATTACCTTTGCAATGTCTTGGCAACAAAAACAGAAATAGAAGTAGAGAGCACAGTAATCTTAACAAAACCAATGCAATATTCATGAGAATATTCACTTGAACTTGTAAATAAATAAGCAAGCAACTCTAAAGCATCAACACATATCTTCCCAATCATGCAGGAAAGCTTTATACTATCCTTCCTGAGCTGGAGTGTGTGTGTGGGGGAGGGGGAGGGGGATTAGTCAAGAACAGCAGGCAGGACACTTGACTTGTATGCAGCCTACCAGTTTTCCCCCCCCCATGGTCTACCAAACACTGCTGGCAGTGATTCCTGAGTACCGAGCTAGGAATAAGTGCTGTACACTGCCATGTGTGGCACAAAAATGAAAACCCCAAAGAAACAAATAAAAATCATACAAGAAGTATCTGAAATCTGGAGGTAGTAGAAGGAATGGTATGGCTTTTCCTCTCTGAGGAGTTTTCACTTCTATTGAGTCAGATAGCAATCTAGCAGAATTTAAACACTTGCATGTTTAAAAATACCAGTTAGGTTCCAGAGAAATACTAGAGGGATTGGGGCTGGAGTGATAGCACAGTGGGAAGGATGTTTGCCTTGCATGTGGCTGACCTGGGTTTGATCCCCAGCATCTCATATGGCTCCCAGAGCACTGCCAGGAGTGATCTCTGAGCAAAAAAAAACAAAGACAAAAAAACAGGAGTAAGTCCTGAGCACCACCAGGTGTGATCTCTCAAAAAATAGTAGAGGGGCTGAGGTGAGGGCTTTAGGTGCTTGCAAATGATGCTTTGATTCTCAGCACTGCCAGGAGTATGACCCAAAAAAATAACATAAAATACTATTTCTGTGGACTAGGCTGCATGCTGTAATTTAGGCAATAAATCTTATCCCCAGGTTCTTGGTGAGATTGCCCAGGGATTGATTATCTCATTCAAACTGAAATGGGCTTTGAAGGGTTGAAGGGCTCAGAACAGTTAGGTGGCCCTAGGGTGGAGAATAATTGTTCTGTTTTCATTCATCTTGTAAAGGCTTTCTCTTGTCAAGTAAGGAGTTTAGAGTTGACTTTTTAGTCATTTCCTAGGAAGTCAATAACAAAACCAAACCAGCAATCCATGATTACCATGAAACCTGATTAAAGGTCCAGTGGCTATTCTGAGTAGATGGTCCATTCTTTTCTTTTTATCATTCTTATAACACTCTGATTTAGCAAGTTGTTCATAATATGGTCATTTCAGGCATAAATATTCAAACACCACTTCCACCACCAGTTTGACCTTCCATTCACCAGTGTTCCCAATTCCCTCCTGTTTGCAAACTTATATATAATAAAGCAGTCAGTGTGGGCAGATGATATTCTAGTAATAGCTTAATTCATTAAATTTTTGGATGTTAAATTCAGCAATAGGGATACAAAAGTGTTTGTGGTATTTAAGTACAATTATTGTACACAGCACAAGGGAAATGTCCATGTCCATCTTGCATCCTGCCCCTATATAACCCTTATGAATTTTCTCCTCCACAGTTCCCTCCCCAACTATGATTTGTTGATAGTTATGATTGTGGTGTATACACATACATATAGCTTTGATATGAGCCACTATCAATGTGTTCCTGAGCTCCCGGTTATGTTTCTGTGTTAATTTTAGTGAACCAAATCATTCCTTTCCCTGCTTCCTCAACTTAGAACTCTGAGGTCTTTAATCTAATGTCTAAGGTTTATTATCTACCAATATTGTCCAGGCTCTTGATTTCTTTCTCTATATGTCACAGATCAGTGAGATAATCTGGTATTTGTAATTGATTGCCCAGATAATCTGGACACATTATCTGGCTTATCTCATTTAGCATGAAGCCTTACAATCCTATTAAATTGCATTGAACTATATGTTTTTTCTTTAGTTTATAGCCACATAATATTGCATTGTGTATAGATAATTTTTATGTTTTATTTGTTTTGTTTTGGAGTTACACCTTTCAGTATTCAGTGAGTATTCTGGGCTCTGTGTTCAGAAATCACTCCGGCTTGTGTTGGGGACCATATGTGATACCAGGTATCAGGTTAGAGTTATCTATCACATGCAAGAAAACTGTCCTACCCACTGATAGATCTCTAACTTTATATAGCACAATTTATCTTTTTGTTTAATTAAAAATGATTTTTAAAATCATCCTGAGACACCGAATTAAAAGTTTACTTATTATTGAGTTATTGGTCATGCAATGTTACAACACCCATCACTTCACCAAATCATTTGCTGCCAATCATTTCACTGGTCACGTTCCTGTTTCACCCATTCCATCCTCACCCTATCATTATAGTAGACTTTTTTCTGTCTGTCTTTTTTTCTCTTATTTCCTCTTTTCTCCTGAGACACCATAGTTTGCAATACTTTTAAAAGGGGGTATTATGGGGCTGGAAAGATAGCATGGAGGTAAGGCATTTGCCTTTCATGCAGGAGGTCATCGGTTCGAATCCTGGCATCCCATATGGTCCCCTGTGCCTGCCAGGAGCAATTTCTGAGCCTGGAGCCAGGAATAACCCCTGAGCACTGCCGGTGTGACCCAAAAACCACACAAAAAGGGGGGTATTATGCATTTCACTTTACAGTTCTGGTGAAGAGTGATCATTTCCAACTATTATTGTCATAATGGTCCCTTCTCTGTCATAACTGCATTTCCCACCCAACATTTCTAATGTATTTTTCTATTATTTTCATACTATGATGTGTTTTTAATATCACAAAGATAAATATAATTATTCTGTCACTCTCCTTCTGACTCATTTCATTCAGCATAATAATCTCCATATTCATCTATATATAAGCAAATTTTATGACTTCACTTTTTAACAACTGAGTAGTATTCCACTGTGTAAATATACCACATTTTTTATCCTTTCCTCTGTTCTCAGGCACTTAGGTTGTTTCGAGATTTGGGTTATTGTGAATAGTACTGCAATAAACATAGTCATGCATTGAGCATTGTGCTTTTGGGCCCTTACAATATATTCCCAAAAGTGGTATTGCTGGGCATATAGCAAGCCAGTTTCTAATTTCTCAAGGAAATTCCATATTGTTTTCCAAAGAGACTGAGCTGCTTGATATTTACGTCAGCTATGAATGAGATTCCCTTCCCCATGCATCCTTGCCAGCACAGGGTGTTATTGTTCTTTGTGATATGTGCCAGTGTCTGGTTGTGAGATGGTTTCTACTGTTTTTTTGATGTCTCATCTCCATCAAGATAAATGATGTGGAACATTTATTCATGTGCTTTTGGACATGCATTTTTTCTCAGAGGTTTTTAATTGTTCATCTTTCCTCCCATTTTTTGATGGAGGTTGGATCTTTTTTTTTAGCTCTGCTACATATTAATTCCTAATCAGATGAGTATTGGGTAAATAATTTTCCTGTGTCTAAAACCCCAACTACTACTAATATACTATTACAGGGTTACTCAACCTCTATTTCTGGAGGCTTTGAGGAATCCATAAAACAGAAATCTCCCAGCATGGCTTCTTTGTTGGGAGGGCAGCAGCATCAAGCTTGCATCTATTTTAGTTGATCAAGAGAGCAGAGGCAGGATCAGGGTCCTTTCCTAACCTGAGGGTCAGCAAACTTCATAATTTTTCACACTACCATTTAATTCAGAGTTAACTGGTCTCAACATAGATTTCCTGGTCCTGCTTTGCTTTTTAGAAGCTCTTGAACTGGGGTCATCAAACTATTGCCTCTGGGACACATGCAGTCTGTTGATGACATTTATCTGGCCTGCTGGAGTTTTTGCAGCTGCTGCCTGTCCTGCTTAGCAGTGGACTCATGCCAGGATCACAGTGCACTCTCCTACTCATATCTTTCTCTCTGCCTTTCTACTCCTCCTCTCAGTATCAGGAAGGTCCCTCAAACTATGACCTGTGGCTACTCTTATTCATATTTTTTAAACTATAATCCAGTCCTATAGTCTGAATGACAGCAAACTGTCCCTGTGTTTAAAAAATTTGACGACCCCTAGGAGTTTTGAAAAGGTAATTGTATGACTAGTTTTTATAATAGCTATACTTTTTATTGAATACTTGAAGTTATTATATAGCTTTTTAATTTTTCATAAATTTATATTTATTTGGTAGTATGAATGACTCTTGATTAGGTAGGAAAATTTTTGTTCACAGAAGGAAATATTGATATCAGATGTTATTATCCTTTTTTTAGTTCATGTGATACATTACACATTGCTTAAGGAAATTTCCTCCTAAATTTGCATATATTCAATAGTTGCCTCTTTTCTGATGCAGTTTATGTAACTACAACTAAATTATATGAGTTTGATAAAGTAATGATAAGAGTAATGACACTTTTGATATGGTAGAAGATGCTGGTATTTGGTATGTGGAAATATGGAATAAAGCCTGATTTTGAAGCTTATTAAATACATGATTTGTGCAATTTAAAATGTTAAATTCTCTATTTAACTACAAAATGAGCATAATATGTAGAGATAACATATTATTTTGTTAACCAAAACACATAAGTAATGATCAGGCCAAAGCTCTGGAAAAGCTTATGAATCAGATGAACTTGGACAGTAGATTTTATTTTAATTTTTGCTGAATTATAACTAAGAAGTTGCCGAAGAAAACCCCATAGAAATAGTCAAACACAGCATATTTTAATAGCCAGTATCAGTATTAGAATTATCAATAGAATAAAAAATTGGAATAAAAATAATGCTGATTTAATGTTTCTTGATTGAATAATTGTAATTTCTACATAAATATTAGACCATTTCAATTGGCTTTATATTTACTCATTCAGTATTTCTAAGACAGTCCTATATATATCTGATAAAAACATTTCCCTGGGTCTATTCCACCTTTTTTTGATTATAAGTAAAATAGTTTTGGCTTTTTATCTAACAAAAATACTCCATTGTTGCTACTTTATTGGAATAATTTGGCTTAAATTGGTATCCAATAGAGAATTAATTATTTATATGCCTCTGGATGCAGATGATGATGATCTTAAATAATGCATTTTGTGGTTATTATTTTCTAGAACATTTTGGTTTAAACCTGTTGTAAATAGATTTAGCAAATTTTTAGGCCTCTTTATTTCCTCAAAAGTCGGTTCACTAAATGGAATATGTTTGACGTACATTCTGCTGTCCTTTTTTATACTTACATCTTAAAAAAGTCAGCTAACATAATAATGATACTGGTAAACTCGGCCAAATCTAAAGCTTTTCTTCTGTTAATGGAGGACATTACCTCCTTTCTTCTTGACTGTGAAAGCTTCAGGTCAGCAAAGATACAGCATGATGAATATCATTGTGAATCTCCTTCATTGTCATCTGTAACAAGAGGCATTGTCAGATAAGAAAAAGAAAATGACTGCTTTTAAATTTTTTCTTTCTTATCTTTGAAAATAAGATAACTGTCTTATGTGTGGCAAAATAGCATTCCTGGTGTGTGTATGTATGTATGTATATGTGTATGTAGGCACAAAGGATAGAAAAGACTCAGAGGGAGATAGACTCTTTTACTTTCCTTGGTCAAATATGTTTTTATATTTGGTCTTAGCTTTTTACAGTAGTAACTGAACATTCCAGATGATCATTTTTGGAAGGATACACTTCTAAGAGGGAGGCCTGGGTCATTGGGTACATCAGTGGTATAGTTGAATGAGATAGTTATTTGTCCAAATTGTGGATTCAATAATATTGAAAGTAAAAGATACAAACCACAGTAAGCAAAATTAAAAATGTGCTTGTTAAGGAGGTAGACATGTGTGAAGGGGTGGGAGGGAATCTAGGAACACCGGTGGAGATTAGTTGACAACAGTGAAGATAAGTAGAATTGGTGCTGAAACAGAGTATACCTAAACTCAACTGTGAATAATTTTCAAATAAGTCATTATTTTAATACAAAATTACAATTAAAAACTGCTCTGATTAAATGAATGAGCATGTTCTAACTTACAAGGTTTCTGGATTGTAGACCTGCGTACAATTGAGAACTATGTTTATACAAAGCATATGGATGTCTTTTCACTAAGATTATTATATGCTATGCTGCTGTTTGGAAGGAGTTTTCAACTACTGCTCAGCAGACTCAATGCTGTCCTCAAAATTTCCTGCTCATCTATGAAAGGGTATTGCCACTTGAGAATGATTTTCAGCTGTTAGACCTTTAAGTACTGCCTCTGAAATAAGGCTGCAGTACCGCAGGTAGTAAAAGATGGAAAATTAGGGACCCAACAATACTTGTTCCTTTTAAGGCTGAGATTTGAACCTATCTAACAGGTTGAATAGTAGAGTTATAGCTTTTGTTTAGCATTTTACAGGTGAGAAAACTGTAGAGGAGAGCATGAAAAAGATCTGCCTACATTAGTAGTAATAGGTTCCTTATTAAATATTACATCACATTATGATGCAGTGGCAAGTGTCATTACATACCGTCTCTATGCCAAACTTGAGACCAGGACAGAGATACAAAATAAGGAATAAAATAGAGATGTTTATATTAGTTTGAACTTCTAGCCTTGTCATTTATTTACCAGTTACCTATCCTAGGAAAATCATTTCACCTCTCTGAGACTTCACTTCGTGATTTTTAAAATAAGGTCTGCTTTTGTCTCAAAGTTGTGAGGATTAATTAAGATAAAAGAATTATAAATATCTCTTCTGAGAACTCTGTTTTTGGGTGATTGTCCTTCCACTGTAACTTTACCTTGTCCTAAAAAAAAAAATAGAAATGTTATAGTAGGGGCCAGAGTGGTGGCACAGTGGTAAGGCATTTGCCTTGCACGTGGCTAACCTAGGACAGACCACGGTTTGATCCCCTGGTATCTCATGGTCCCCCAAGACAGGATAGATTTATGAGCCCATAGCCAGGAGAAACCCCTGAGGGTCATCAGATGTGCCCCCCCCCAAAAAAAGTAATGTTATATTACGTAGTGGATAAGTATATATCTGAAAGCTGGTTGCCTAGGTTAATGCAAGTTGCTGCTAGATGTTTGGCTAGCCATTTAACATAACTGAGGTTTTTTTATAAAATGTAGATCTACTATATAAAGTGGTTATATGTATTAAGTGTTGTAATGTTTAAATACCAATTAGTGTAGGGATGGGTTCATAAACAAGCACTCAGTAAATACTAGTTCTTTTTTGTTTGTTTGTTTTAGTGTCTAGGATTGAGCCTAGGACCTCATATATGTCAGGCATGTATCCTAAAGGTACAACCCAGACTCCAGTTCTCATATTTTAAAACCATTAGCATGTGTTAAGCATACTCCTAGCCACTAATCATATGTGGTGAGTAAATCATGTTTCTCACATTATGGTTTCCCAACTCAAGGTAGCAAGCCATTGATTTAGTCACTGTAGTAGAAAACAGACTTAATGATGGATATTCCTTTGTCATATTTTGGGAGATGCGTTTTATTGCATGATAATACATTAATAAATAAATTTTTTCTAATGTTAAAAAATTAAAAAATTAAAAAAGAAATGTAAATCTCTTGTTATATTTCTGATAAAAACCAGTTAACATTTATTTAACAAATATAAATGTCTTTTCTCCTGCTAACAGTCTTTTAATAGTTACTTTGAAATCAAGTAATAATGGGCATGAAAATGCTTTGTGAATTAAAATGTATAGATATATACAAAATTTTGACAAAGAATTTACAGGCAAATTTTATAAATTTTAGACAAAGTTGATAGACAAAGAATTTCAGTCAAATCACACTATATTTATCTTGGTTGTTCAAGTTAAATAAGAGTCAGACATTTCAAAATCAAAGTAGAAACTTTATTCAGATTAAACCAGTATTTAAATGTTTTATGCATGGGACTCTACACTAACAGTATAGTAAACCAGGGTGCCTAAAAAAATTATTGCATTGGAGATTGTTGTTTTGATATGCTTCTCAGTGCTTTACTCCAAATCAATACTCATTTGCTCACACATAGGCATGCTTTGGTAGGGACAGTTTTATCTCTGAGATAGGTAATTTACCACAGTAAACAAGACAAATATGGTCAGTTCTTTTTTCACAAAGACTGGGAGAACTCTGGAGGAGAAAATGCATAGATAATTCTGTTTTCAAACTTCCCAAATCTGAGAAGCCATTCCAGCAACTGGAAATGGGTGATAACTTTCTACATGGACAAAAACCATGAGAACATAGGAGGCAACATAGTAGGTTTATTCAAATAATACACACTATTACAGCTAATTAACTAATAGACATTTGTGTAGAGACAATAAAATTCATCATCCTTCCCCAATCTCCATTAAGATCTTGAAACTTTATATCTAATGCATTTCTTAATATTTTCTTTTGAGATGGTTAAAATGATTTAATCAGATTTTGATAAGTTTAAGAAAGATGGTTAAAATTTGCTCTATTTTGGTATATAAAATATGTAAGAATATCAATTATGGGATGTGTGTGGCAAAAGAATATGCATTTATAGTGGAGCTTGAAAGGAAAATTAAATGAAAATATTCAGTATAATTATCCTGGTATGACTATGGATTATTGTCGTCCTTTGCTTTTTGTACTTTTTTTCCCCTCCCTTCTGCTTTTTGTACTTTTCATGTATTTTTTTAACTGTTGAAGGGTCCACATCTAATAATTTTGGAAGGCATGTTGTTTTAGAAGACATATAGGTTTTAGAAGACATATAGTGCCAGAGGCCAAACCAGGCCTTGAATTTGCAAAGTATGTGCTCTCTCACTTGAGTCACATCCCTAGCCCAAATAGTATTTTTAAAAATTGGCAGTCCACTTTCCCCAAAACCTCAAAGAAGCAAAAATCCATTTAAAAGTCTTCTTTTACAGCTCTGGAAAACCTTTCTTACTTTTCCTTTTCCATTATATTCAATACAAAATAACAAATTTATTCTGTGTGCTAAAGAATTTTAGAAGAAAATAAACATAACAAGTAAACAAAATATCAAATTCAAAAAATAGGTGACCTTGTAATCTACTAACACACACCTTTGGTTATTTGTGAATGATGACAAATCCTAAAGGCAATCTCATTTCCTTTTGGTTACTAGCATCTTTTCATATTTTAAAAAGTCATCTGTATTATAGGTATGTAAAATATATGCTAATATTCTTGGTCTATGCTTTCTATTTTTGACACAATTCTTGTTAAATATAGAAAATAGTTTATATATTGGAAACATAAACATGTAATTATAATGTATTATTGTAATAATGATGCATTTTTCTCTTTGCAAATTTACTGATATTCTACTTGATCTTTTTTATTGATTTATAATTGATGAAAAATACCAAAAATTTTACAAAGTTTAACCTTACTATGTGTATGGCACTCATCACAAAGTTCTACTGCCTTTACACTAACAAAAATAGCCTTATATTCAGGCCTGTCCTCTCCTTAATTCTCTCTCTTGAGACATCTTAGCATCAGTTTAGGATTTAGTTTTATTGGTTTTATTGTTTGTTTGTTTGATTGATTTGCCATTTTTACTACCAGAGTTTTAAAAATCCACATATGAATGAAATGAACCAGTAAGAATTTATTAATCCTTACTTCTTTTACTAATCATAATTAACTCAAGTTCCATTCATTTTTGTACTCAAAGATAAAGCTGGTAATGTTGTGATATGGTTTTAATAATGCAGGTTTTGTTCATAGAATCTATCAAATATATCTCTTTTATAGCTTCAATTATAAAAGCTCTCATTGGTGGATTTTAGAAGTTCCTGCCAATATTTTCTTTTCAACTACTCTGATATAATTTTGGTATTTAAATATTTGTTTTGAAATATTAGTGTTAAAAATGTGTTTTTCCCCAAAATGCCTACCCAGTTTGTAATATCATTATAGGAATAATCAACAATAACTATTAGTAGCAATTTTTTATTGTAATATATAATTGATTTCTAATTTACTTTTATATTTAAACTTTCAGCCACAAGAGAATCTTAATTATAAAATAATTTTGACTTACAAATTTTACATTATTATTAATTAAATCTTCCCTTTTTTCTCAAAAGACAGTGTCAAAGTGAGCTCAAAGTTAGTATTCTTTATGGAGATAAAATATAAAACTATAATTTTTTTTTATTTTTTGAGCCACACCCGGTGATACACAGGCGTTAGTTCTAGCTATATGCTCAGAAATTGCTCCTGCCTTGGGAGACCATATGGGATGCCAGGGATTGAACTGAGGTCCGTCCTAGTTCAGCTGCGTGCAAGGAAAATTCCCTAACACTGAACTATTGTTCCGGACCCAAAACTATCATTCTATATTCTAACATTTTCACAATTTCCCCATTTATATCAATAGTGTGGCTTCTGCATGGTGGAAAGGTTCCACTTGAAATGATATTTAGCCAAGTTTAGGAAGCAATTACTCTTTCAATCATTATCAATCAACAGGACAAATGTATGTCAAGTAGAAGGAAAAGTCAGAACTGGAAAACTTACCTATGAAAATCTTGGAATTACAATAAATAATGACAGGAAAAATAGTTTAGAAAAAGAATATCCATTTTTTTCCATTCGCTGAAGTGTATTTCAATGTATCTTTGAATTGAGAAGAATGGCCTTTTTCTTAATAAGAACATCCAAGTAATTGTTTCATCTTAGATATTTGGAGGAAGCTGCCAAATTTCAGACAACTATTTAAGTAAATTATTCCAAATAACATAACTATTAAAAATGTAACCACAAAATAGTCATCTCTTAGGATTATTCTCACTAAATTCAAGAAATAATTCCGACTTCTTGGATATGTAATTATTTTACATCATGTCAATATCTTTGATCAGTGTTAATTTTTGATCAGTATTTTGATCAGTATTTCTATGGATTTTTTGTAGAGTGTTATAATTACACCTAGAATTACTTCCAGAAAGTAATTAATTTTCCATTTGAGTGTATTTTATGATTTTAATTTAGATAATCCACCATAATTTAATAATTCATCCCTTATAATTTATAAACATTTTAGAATTTAGAAAGAACCTATAAGATATACTTATGTGTAATAAAATTGCAGTAATTTTACTTAAAATTAGAACAAGTGAAGTTCTCTCATTTAGAGAATTGTTTTTTGTTTGTTTGTTTGTTTGTTTTTAGGCCTTGCATGGGGCTATTCCTGATTTGATGTTGGACACCACATACGGTCTTCTCAGCACTGCTAGGAGTAATCTCTGAGTGTAGTGCCAGTTGTAAACCCTGATCACAGCCTGGTATGGTTAAAATTTGTTGCATGAAGTCAGGCATAAAATCATCTGAGCCACTTTATTCTTATTTCTTTGGCCTGCTTCTGAAAACAAGATGATAAAAGAACATTAACATTGGGAAATATGGCAATAGTACACACATACTGTGCCCTATAATAATAAAAAATAGCCCTGTGGCAAATATATGTTGTAATTGGAAAGCAAGAGGTGCTCCAGGTAAGGAGATACACCAAAGGTATCTTGCCAGTTGATTAATATTTTTCAACTTATACTTGTTATTTTCTAATTTAGGTCCTACTTGTTGTCCAACTGTCTTGTTTTACCACTCTTGGTTATTCTTTCTAAAATATTGCTTCATTATATTACTACTTAATATTTTAAGAACTCCATTGATTTTTGTCATATTATAACTTTCATTTGTATAGCTTCCACTTATGTTTAAAATGTTATTTCCCACCATAATTCAATATAATTATAATTATAAATATTTTATTTATTTATTTATTTATTTATTTATTTATTTTATTTTCTCATTCTCTCTTGAATGTTCTTTGCTGCAGGTTTTTTTTTTAATTGATTTAAACACCTTAATTACATACATGATTGTGCTTGGGTTTCAGTCATGTAAAGAACACCACCCATCACCAGTGCAACATTCCCATCACCAATGTCCCAAGTCTCCCTCCTCCCCACCTGACCCCCGCCTGTACTCTAGACAGGCTCTCCATTTTCCTCATACATTCTCGTTATTAGGACAGTTCAAAATGTAGTTATTTCCCTAACTAAACTCATCACTCTTTGTGGTGAGCTTCCTGAGGTGAGCTGGAACTTCCAGCTCTTTTCTCTTTTGTGTCTGAAAATTATTATTACAAGGGTGTCTTTCATTTTTCTTAAAACCCATAGATGAGTGAGACCATTCTGCGTTTTTCTCTCTCTCTCTGACTTATTTCACTCAGCATAATAGATTGCGTGTACATCCATGTATAGGAAAATTTCATGACTTCATCTCTCCTGACAACTGCATAATATTCCATTGTGTATATGTACCACAGTTTCTTTAGCCATTCATCTGTTGAAGGGCATCTTGGTTGTTTCCAGAGTCTTGCTATGGTAAATAGTGCTGCAATGAATATAGGTGTAAGGAAGGGGTTTTTGTATTGTATTTTTGTGTTCCTAGGGTATATTCCTAGGAGTGGTATAGCTGGATTGTATGGGAGCTCGATTTCCAGTTTTTGGAGGAATCTCCATATGGCTTTCCATAAAGGTTGAACTAGACGGCATTCCCACCAGCAGTGGATAAGAGTTCCTTTCTCTCCACATCCCCGCCAACACTGTTTATTCTCATTCTTTGTGATGTGTGCCATTCTCTGGGGTGTGAGGTGGTATCTCATCGTTGTTTTGATTTGCATCTCCCTGATGATTAGTGATGTGGAGCACTTTTTCATGTGTCTTTTGGTCATGTGTATTTCTTCTTTGTCAAAGTGTCTGTTCATTTCTTCTCCCCATTTTTTGATGGGATTAGATGTTTTATTCTTGTAAAGTTCTGTCAGTGCCTTGTATATTTTGGAGATTAGCCCCTTATCTGATGGGTAGTGGGTGAATAGTTTCTCCCACTCAGTGGGTGGCTCTTGTATCCTGGGCACTATTTCCTTTGAGGTGCAGAAGCTTCTCAGCTTAATATATTCTCATCTGTTAATCTCTGCTTTCACTTGCTTGGAGAGTGCAGTTTCCTCCTTGAAGATGCCTGTAATGTCCTGGAGTGTTTTGCCTATGTGCTGTTCTATATATCTTATGGCTTTGGGGCTGATATCGAGGTCTTTAATCCATTTGGATTTTACCTTCGTACATGATGTTAGCTGGGGGTCTAAGTTCAATTTTTTGCAAGTGGCTATCCAATAGTGCCAACACCACTTGTTGAAGAGGCTTTCCCTGCTCCATTTAGGATTTCCTGCTCCTTTATCAAAAATTAGGTGATTGTATGTCTGGGGAACATTTTCTGAGTATTCAAGCCTATACCACTGATCTGAGGACCTGTCCTTATTCCAATACCATGCTGTTTTGATAACTATTGCTTTGTAGTACAGTTTAAAAGTTGGGGAAAGTAATTCCTCCCATATTCTTTTTCCCAATGATTGCTTTAGCTATTCGAGGGTGTTTATTGTTCCAAATGAATTTCAAAAGTGCCTGATCCACTTCTTTGAAGAATGTCATGGGTATCTTTAGAGGGATGGCATTAAATCTGTATAATGCCTTGGGGAGTATTGCCATTTTGATGATGTTAATCCTGCCAATCCATGAGCAGGGTATGCGTTTCCATTTCCGTGTGTCCTCTCTTATTTCTTGGAGCAGAGTTTTATAGTTTTCCTTGTATAGGTCCTTCACATATTTAGTCAAGTTGATTCCAAGATATTTGAGTTTGTGTGGCACTATTGTGAATGGGGTTGTTTTCTTAATGTCCATTTCATCCTTATTACTATTGGTGTATAAAAAGGCCATTGATTTTTGTGTGTTAATTTTGTAGCCTGCCACCTTGCTCTATGAGTCTATTGTTTCTAGAAGCTTTCTGATAGAGTCTTTAGGGTTTTCTAAGTAGAGTATCATGTCATCTGCAAACAGTGAGAGCTTGACTTCTTCCTTTCCTATCTGGATTCCCTTGATATCCTTTTCTTGCGTAATCGCTATAGCAAGTACTTCCAGTGCTATGTCGAATAGGAGTGGTGAGAGAGGACAGCCTTGTCTTGTGCCAGAATTTAGAGGGAAGGCTTTTAGCTTTTCTCCATTGAGGATAATATTTGCCACTGGCTTGTGGTAGATGCCCTTCACTATATTGAGAAAGGTTCCCTCCATTCCCATCTTGCTGAGAGTTTTGATCAAGAATGGGTGTTGGACCTTATCAAATGCTTTCTCTGCATCTATTGATATGATCATGTGGTTTTTATTTTTCTTGTTATTGATGTTGTGTATTATGTTGATAGATTTACGGATGTTAAACCAGCCTTGCATTCCTGGGATGAAACCTACTTGATCGTAGTGGATGATCTTCTTAACGAGGCATTGAATCCTATTTGCCAGGATTTTGTTGAGGATATTTGCATCTGCATTCATCAGCGATATTGGTCTGTAATTTTCTTTTTTTGTAGCATCTCTGTCTGGTTTAGGTATCAAGGTGATGTTGGCTTCATAAAGCTATTTGGAAGTGTTTCTGTTTGTTCAATTTCATGAAAGAGTCTTGCCAAGATTGGCAGTAGTTCCTCTTGGAAAGTTTGATAGAATTCATTAGTGAATCCATCTGGACCTGGGCTTTTGTTTTTCGGCAGACATTTGATTACTGTTTTAATTTCATCAATGTTGATGGGGGTGTTTAGATATGCTACATCCTCTTCCTTCAACTGTGGAAGATTATAAGAGTCCACGAATTTATCCATTTCTTCCAGGTTCTCATTTTTAGTGGCGTAGAGTTTTTCAAAGTAGTTTCTGATTACCCTTTGAATCTCTGTCATATCAGTAGTGATCTCTCCTTTTTCATTCCTGATACGAGTTATCAAGTTTCTCTCTCTCTCTTTCTTTGTTAGGTTTGCCAGTGGTCTATCAATCTTGTTTATTTTTTCAAAGAACCAACTTCTGCTTTCGTTGATCTTTCGAATTGCTTTTTGGGTTTCCACTTCGTAGATTTCTGCTCTCAGCTTTGTTATTTCCTTCTGTCTTTCTATTCTTGGGTTCTTTTGTTGAGCATTTTCTAGTTCTATTAGCTGTGTCATTAAGCTACTCAGGTAAGCTCCTTCTTCCATCCTGATGTGTGCTTGCAAAGCTATAAATTTTCCTCTCAGTACTGCTTTTGCTGTGTCCCATAAGTTCTGATAGTTTGTGTCTTTATTGTCATTTGTTTCCAGGAACCTTTTTATTTCCTCCTTGATTTCATCTCAGACCCACTGGTTATTGAGCATGAGGCTGTTTAACTTCCAGGTGTTAAAGTGTTTCTTCTGAGTCCCTTTGGAGTTCACAAATAATTTCAGAGCCTTGTGGTCAGCGAAGGTAGTCTGCATAATTTCTATCCTCTTGATCTTATGGAGGTATGTTTTATGTGCCAGCATGTAGTCTATCCTGGAGAATGTCCCATGTACATTGGAGAAGAATGTGTATCCAGGTTTCTGGGGATGGAGTGTCCTATATATATCCACTAGGCCTCTTTCTTCCATTTCTCTCCTCACGTCTAGTATATTCTTGTTGGGTTTCAGTCTGGTTGACGTATCCAGTGTTGACAAAGCCGTGTTAAGGTCCCCCACAATTATTGTGTTGTTGTTGATATTATATTTGAGATTTGTCAACAGTTGTATTAAATATTTTGCTGGCCCCTCATTCGGTGCATATATGTTTAGGAGAGTGAATTGTTCCTGCTCTACATACCCCTTGATTAATATAAAATGTCCATCTTTGTCCCTTACAACCTTCCTGAGTATAAAGTTTGCATTATCTGATATTAGTATGGCCACTCCAGCTTTTTTATGGGTGTTGTTTGCTTGGATAATTTTTCTCCAGCCTTTTATTTTGAATCTATGTTTGTTCTGACTATTCAGGTGCGTTTCTTGTAGGCAGCAGAAGGTTGGATTGAGTTTTTTGATCCATTTAGCCACTCTGTGTCTCTTAACTGGTGCATTTAGTCCATTGACTTTGAGAGAAAGAATTGTCCTGGGATTTAACGCCATCTTTATTTCAAAATTTGGTGTGTCTTTTGGGTAGTCTTGTCTTAGATTAGGTCTTTCAGTTTTTCTCTTAAGACTGGTTTTGTGTCTGTGAAGTCTGAGCTGTTTTTTGTCTGTGAAACCATGTATTCTTCCATCAAACCAGAAAGTGAGTTTTGCTGGGTATAGTATTCTGGGTGAATCATTCATTTCATTCAGTCTTGTCACAATATCCCACCACTGCTTTCTGTCATTGAGTGTTTCTGGTGACAGGTCTGCTGTAATTCTCAGGGAAGCTTGCTTGAACGTGATTTCTTCTTTTGATCTTGCTGTTTTCAGAATTCTGTCTCTATCTGTGGGATTTGTCATTGTGACTAGGATGTGTCTTGGAGTGGTTTTTCTTGGGTCTCTTTTGGTTGGTACTCTTCGGGCATGCAGGATTTGATCACATATATTCTTTAGCTCTGGAAGTTTCTCTTTAATGATGTTCTTGACTGTTGATTCTTCCCAGAAATTTTCTTCCTGGGTCTCTGGGACTCCAATGATTCTTAAGTTGTTTCTGTTGATCTTATTATAGAGTTCTATTTTCATCTGTTCCCATTCTTTGACTAATTTTTCCATTGTCTGCTCATTTGCTTTAAGGTTTTTTTTTCCCAATCTCTCCTGCTGTATGGAATTGTTATGTATCTCATCTTCCACAGCACCAAGTCTATTCTCAGCTTCTGATACCCTGTCCCAGAGCTTATCCATTTTGTCATTCACTTCGTTTACTGACTTTTTCAATCCTGTTAATTGACATGTTATTTCAGTTTGGAGTTTTGTTATTTCTGTCTTCATATTTTCTTGGTTCTTATTAGTGTTCTGTTCAACTCGATCCATGGTTTCTTGGAGTTCTTTGAGCATCTTCCATATTGCTAGTCTAAAGTCCTTATCTGAGAGGTTGATTAGTTGTTCAGTCATTATCTGGTCCTCAGAATTGTCATCTTCATTCTCTATGTCTGATGCTGGCCTGCGTTGTTTCCCCATTGTCACACTTGTATTGTGGGTTTTTCTCCGTGTTGTGGTCGTATTCATTGTCTATATGATGCAGGCAGCACACTCCTCTGGCTCCTCCCTTTCTGGATGGGCTGACTTGCCTCTAAGGTAGGGGAGTCCTCCGTGGATGAAGCCTCACTCTGGGTCAAATCTTAGGCCCAAGCATGCAGCAAAGAAGACAGTCCGGAGAGAAATGTTTGCTTCTGTGATATAGTCCCGTTCTTAGTGTGATTTTTCCTTCTTGTTGCAATGGTGTTCTTTCCTTAGAAAGAGTGCACGGCCGCATAGTGAAGCGGAATGGCCGTGCTCCGCTGGAGCCTCTTTTTGCCCCACTCGCAAGAGTTTCACGCAAGAGGACAGTAGACAGACATATACAAGTCACACTCACAGTTTTTCACAGTTGGGCCCCACTGGGCCGGTGTACTTTCGTGGATTTTCCCCACATGGTGTCACACACAGGGAGCCAGCTTTTGCTATTTATTTTTTATTATATCTTTATTTAAATAACATGATTACAAACATTTATAGTTGAGTTTCAATTATAGAAAAGAACACTTTTCCTTCACCTGTGCAACATTCCCACCATCAATGCCCCCATTACCCTCCTCCCCTAAAGCCTGCCTATATTCAAGACAGGGATTCTACTTCTCTTACCCACTAGCATTGTGATGATAGTTGTTGGTGTAGTTATTTCTCTAACTGTACTGACCACTCTTTGTGGTGAGGTTCACAACATGAACCGGTCCTTCAGCCCTCATCATTATTTTCCTTGTATTACTATATTAATGTCTTTTATTTTTCTTAAATCCCATAGATTAGTGAGACAATTTTTGTTTTTATTAAAATCTTTATTTTGTAGTTGGATTTCAGTCATAAGCAGAAGACCCCCTTCACCAGTAAAACATTCCCAGCACCAATGCCCCCCACACTCCTTCCCAAACTTGCCTGTATTCAAGACAGGCATTCTACTTCTCTCACTCATTAAGATTGTCATGATAGTTGTTAGTGTAGTTATTTCCCCACACTGCAATCACCACTCTTTGTGGTGAGCTTCATATTGTGAGTTGGTCCTTTCAGCCCTCCTCTCTATTGTCTCTGGGCATTAATACAATAATGTCTAATTTTGCTTAAAACCTATAGATGGGTGAGACTATTCTGTATCTATATCTCTCCCCTTAAATTATTTCACTCAGCATAATAGATTCCATGTACATCTGTGTATAGGAAGATTTCATGACTTTATCTCTCCTGATGTCTGCATAATATTCCATTGTGTATATGTACCAGTTTCTTTAGCCATTCATTTGTTGAAGGGCATCGTGATCCAATCCAGAATCTGGCTATTTTAAATAGCACTGAAATGAATTAGGTGTGAAGAACGCATTTTGGAAATGTATTTTTGTGTTCCTAGGGTATGTCCCTAGGAGTGTTATAGCTGGATCATATGGGAGCTCAATTTGCAGTTTTTTTGAAGAATCTCCATATTGTTTTCCATAAAGGCTGCACTAGACTGCATTCCCACCTGCAGTGTATGAGAGTTCCTTTCTCTCCACATCCCCACCAACACCGATTATTCTCGTTCTTTGTGATGTGCACCACTCTCTGTGGCGTGATTTGGTACTTCATTGTTGTTATGATTTGCATCTTCCTGAATAGTGATGTGGAGAATTTTTTCATTTGCCTTTTGGCCATTTGTATTTTTTCTTTGAAAAAGTGTCTGTTCATTTCTTCTCCCCATTTTTGATATTTTTGATGAGGTTAGATGATTTTTTTCTTGTTAAGTTCTGTCAGTACCTCGTATATTTTCTATATTAACCCCTTATCTAATGAGTTTTGGGTGAATAGTTTCTCCCATTGTATGGGTGGCTTTTGTATCCTAGGCACTATTTCCTTTGAGGTGCAGTAGCTTCTCAGCTTAATATAGTCCCACCTGTTTATCTGTGCTTCCACTTATTTGGATAGTGCTGTTTTCTCCCTAAAGATGCTTTTAGTCTCAATGTCGTGGATTTTATCTACGTGTTGTTCTGTATACCTTATGTTTCAGGTCTGATATCAAGGTCTTTTAATTCATTTGATTTGACCTTTGTGCATGGTGTTATATGGGAGTCTGAGTTCATTTTTTGCAAGTGGCTAATCAGTTGTGCCAACACCACTTGTTGAACAGGCTTTCCTTGCTCCATTTTGGATTTCTTACCCCTTTATCAAAAAGTAATTGATTTTCTTGGAACATTCTCTGTATACTCAAGTCTAGTTCACTGATCTGAGGATCTGTCTATATTTCAATACCATGCTGTTTTAATAACTATTGCTTTGTATTACAACTTAAAATTGGGTAAAGTGATGCCTTCCATATTCCTTTTCCCAAGGATTGCTTTTGCTATTTGTGGGTGTTTATTGTCTAGATGAATTTCAGAAGTGTTTGATCCACTTGTTTGAAGAATATCTTGGGTATCTTTACAGGGATTGCATTAAATCTGTGCAATGATTTGGAGAGTATTACCATTTTAATGATGTTAATCCTGCCAATCCATGAGTAGGTTATGTGACTCCCTTTTCTTATGTCCTCTCTTGTTTCTTGAAGCAGGCTTCTGTAGTTTTCTTTGTATATGTCACTCACCTCTTTTTTTTTGTGGGGGGGGGTTACACCCAGCAGTGCTCAGGGGTTACTCCTGGCTCCACGCTCAAAATCGCTCCTGGCAGGCTTGGAGGACCATATGGGATGCCGGAATTCGAACCACTGTCCTTCTGCATGAAAGGCAAACGCCTTACCTCCATGCTATCTCTCTGGCCCTGTCCCTCACCTCTTTAATTAAGTTGACTCCAAGGTATTTGAGTTTGTTTATAAGAAGCCATTGATTTTTGCATGTTAATTTTATAGCCTGCCACTTTGTTATATGAATGTATTGTTTCTAGAAGCTTTTTGTCAGAGTCTTTAGAATTTTCTAAATAGTGAATCATATCATTTGGAAACAGTGAGAGCCTGAATAATTCCTTTTCTATCTGGATTACCATGATATCTTTTTCTTGTCTAATTACTAGGGCATGTACATTCAGTATATGTTGAATAGTAGTTGTGAGAAAGGGCAGCCTTGTCATTTACCAAATTTTAGAGGAAAGGCTTTATTTTATATCCATTGAGAATAATTTTTGCTATGGGCTTGTTGTAATTGGCCTTGGCTATATTGAGTAAAGTTCCTTTCATTCCCATCTTGATGAGAGTTTTTTTTTTTTATCAAGAGTGGGTGTTGGACCTTATCAAATGCTTTTCTTGCATCTATTGATATGATCTTATGATTTTTTTGTTTTTTGTTGAGATAGTGTATTATGTTCATTGATTTATGGATGTTAAACCATCCATTCATTCCTCGGATGAAACCTACTTGGTTTCATTTTCGTGATGAGGCATTGGATCCTATTTGCCAAAACTTTGTTGAGGATCTTTGCATATGTTTTCATCAGGGATATTGGTCTATAATTTTCTTTTTTGGCTTTAGAATCAAGATGATGTTAGCTTCATAAAAACTATTGAAAGTTTTTCCTGTTTCTTTAATCTTATGCAAGAGACAGAAAAGTATTGGTAGTATTTCCTCTTGAAAGGTTCAAAAGAATTTATTAGTGAATTCATCTGGCTCTGGGATTTTGTTTTTGGGAATACTTTTGATTATTCTTTTAATTTCATAAATAGTGAGGGGCCTGTTTAGATATGGTACATTATCCTTATTGAAACATGGAAAGTTGTAAGATCCAAGAATTTATCCTTTTCTTTCAGGTTCTCATGTTGTGTGGCATAGAGTTTCTCAATGCAATTTACCCTTGAATCTCTGCAATATCTGTTGTGATCTCCCCCTTTTCTTTTCTAATCTGGTTTATCAAGTTTCTCTTTCTCCCTTTCTTTGTGAGTTTTGCCAGTGGTTTATAAATCTTGTTTATTTTTTCTAAAAACCAAATTTTGCTTTTGTTGATCTTTTGGATTGTTTTTTTTATTTCCACTTTAATGATTTCTGCTCTGTTTTGTTATTTTCCACCTACCTATATTTGGTTCCTTTTGTTGATCATTTTCTAATTTTATAAGCTGTGTCATTAAGCTATTCATTTAGGCCCCTTTTTCCTTCCTGACATGTGCTTGCAAGCTACATTTCCCTCTCATTACTACTTTTGCTGTGTCCCATAAATTTTTATAATTTTGTTTTTATTGGCTATATTGAGTAAAGTTCCTTTCATTCCCATCTTGTTGAGAATTTTTTTTATCAAGAATGGGTGTTGGACCTTATAAATTGCTTTTCCTGCATCTACTGATATGATCTTACGATTTTTATTGCTTTTTTGTTAATATAGTGTATTATGTTTCAGGTGTTAAAGTTACTCTTCTGTGTCCCTTTTTAGTTCAAGTCTAATTTCAGTGCCTTGTGATCAGCGAAGGTAGTCTGCTTGATTTCTAGTTTCTTGATTTTATGGAGGTATGTTTTATAGACCCACATGTGGTCTATCCAGAAGAATGACCCATGTGCATTGGAATAGACTGTGTATCCAGGTTTCTGTAGACTGATATCCCTATATATATCTACTAGTACACATTCTTCCATTTCTCTTCCAAAACTAGTATATTTTTTGTTTCATTCTGGTTGACCTCTCAAGGAGTGACATGGCAGTGTTGAGGTCTCCCACAATCATTGTGTTGCTATTGATCTTCTTTCAGATTTGTCACCAATTGTATTAAATATTTTTCTGATCCCTCAATGGGTGTGTATATGTTTAGGAGTGTGATTTCTTTTTGTACATATCCCTTGATTAGTACAAAATGTCCATCTTTGTCCCTTACAGCTTTTCTGAGTCTAAAGTTAGTGTCATCTGAAATTAATATGGCCACTCCAGGATGTTTTTTCTTGGATGATTTTCCTCCAGCCTTTGATTTTGAAACTATGTTTTCTGTGACTATTTAGGTGTGATTCTTGTAGGCAGCAGAAAGAGAAGGTTGGATTTGGCTTTTTGATCCACTTAACCACTTTGTTTCTATTAATTGGTGAATTTAGTTCATTGGCATTGAGAGAGATAATTGTACTGGGATTTAGTGTCATCGTTGTATTGAGAGAGATAATTGTCATAAGATTTAGTGTCATCTTTTATAGAAGTTTGTTTTGTCTGTCTGTCTGTCTGTATTGTCTTAAAGTAGATATTTCAGCTTTTCTTTTAAGGCTGGTTTTGAGCATGTGAAATATCTGAGCTGCTGTTTACCCATGAAGCTATGCATACTTCCTTTAAACCTGAAAGTGAGTCTCACTGGTTGTATTATTCTAGGTAAAATATTCTTTTTGTTGAGTTTTATCATCATATCTCAGCACTACCTTCTGACCTCAAGGGTTTCTTTTGATAGGTCTACTGTAAATCTTAAAGATGCTCCTTTGTATGTAATTTCCTTTTTGATCTTTCTGCTTTCAATACTGTATCACTACTTGTGGGATTCATCAGTGTGACTAGGATGTATCTTGAGGTGCTTTTCCTTGGGTCTCTTTTAGCTGGTACTCTTCAGTCATGCAGGATTTGGTTGCATGCAGTATTTATCTCTGGGAGTTTCTCTGCAATGATATCCTTGATTGCTGATTCTTCCTAGGGATTTTCTTTTTGGGTCTCTGGGACTCCATTGATTCTTATGTTGTTTCTGTTGAGCATATTAAAGACTACTATTTTCATCTGTTCACATTCTTTAAGTAATTTTTCTGTTGTCTGATCATTTGCTTTAAGGCTTTTTTCTAATCTCTTCTGCTGTATAAAGGTGTTATGCATCTCTCAGCTCACTGATTCTATCCTCAGCTTCTATTACTTTGTTGGAGAGGATATCCATTGAGGTTTTTATTTTAACTACTGAGGTTTTAAGACCCATTATTTCAGCTTTGAGTTTCCTAATTTCTGCCTTCATATTCTCTTGATTCTTATTTGTGGTTTGTTCAGCTAGATAAATGCTTTCTTTGATTTCTATGAACACCTTCCATATTTCTTCTCTAAATTTTTATAATCTGAGAGACTAACTTAGTGGTTGGCAGTTTTTGGCTCATCAGAGTTGCTATCTTCATTCTCTATGTCTGGTGTTGGCCTGCATTGTTTCCCCAGTGTCACACTGGTAGTGTGGTTTTTTTACATGTTGTAGTGGTCTTCATTGACTAGAAGATTCGTGTGACCATGAAGTAGAGCGGCCTAACTCCTCTTGCTCCACCCTTTGTGGGTGGGACCACACACTTATAAAGAGTAAGATACCTCAGGGAACAATAGCAGAGAGGATCAAAATCCCAGGCCATGATAAGGTCCAACACCCATTCTTGATCAAAACTCTCAGCAAGATGGGAATGGAAGGAACCTTTATCAATATAGTTAAGGCCATCTACCACAAGCCAGTGGCAAATATTATCCTCAATGGAGAAAAACTAAAAGCCTTCCCTCTAAATTCTGGCACAAGACAAGGCTGTCCTCTCTCACCACTCCTATTCAACATAGCACTGGAAGTACTTGCTATAGTGATTAGGCAAGAAAAAGATATCAAGGGAATCCAGATAGGAAAGGAAGAAGTCAAGCTCTCACTGTTTGCAGATGACATGATACTCTACTTAGAAAACCCTAAAGACTCTACAAAAAAGCTTCTAGAAACAATAGACTCATATAGCAAGGTGGCAGGCTACAAAATTAACACACACAAATCAATGGCCTTTCTATACACCAATAGTAATAAGGATGAAATGGACATTAAGAAAACAACCCCATTCACTATAGTGCCACACAAACTCAAATATGTTGGAATCAACTTGACTACAAATGTGAAGGACCTATACAAAGAAAACTATAAAACTATAAAACTCTGTTCCAAGAAATAAGACACACGGAAATGGAGACGCATACCCTGCTCATGGATTGGCAGGATTAACATCATCAAAATGGCAATACCCCCCAAGGCATTATACAGATTTAATGCCATCCCTCTAAAGATACCCATGACATTCTTCAAAGAAGTGGATCAGGCACTTTTGAAATTCATTTGGAACAATAAACACCCTCGAATAGCTAAAGCAATCATTGGGAAAAAGAATATGGGAGGAATTACTTTCCCCAACTTTAAAGTGTACTACAAAGCAATAGTTATCAAAACAGCATGGTATTGGAATAAGGACAGGCCCTCAGATAGGTGGAATAGGCTTAAATACTCAGAAAATGTTCCCCAGACATACAACCACCTAATTTTTGATAAAGGAGCAGGAAATCCTAAATGGAGCAGGGAAAGCCTCTTCAACAAGTGGTGTTGGCACAATTGGATAGCCACTTGCAAAAAATTGAACTTAGACCCCAGCTAACATCATGTACGAAGGTAAAATCCAAATGGATTAAAGACCTCGATATCAGCCCCAAAACCATAAGATATATAGAAAAGCACATAGGCAAAACACTCCAGGACATTACAGGCATCTTCAAGGAGGAAACTGCACTCTCCAAGCAAGTGAAAGCAGAGATTAACAGATGGGAATATATTAAGCTGAGAAGCTTCTGCACCTCAAAGGAAATAGTGCCCAGGATACAAGAGCCACCCACTGAGTGGGAGAAACTATTCACCCACTACCCATCAGATAAGGGGCTAATCTCCAAAATATACAAGGCACTGACAGAACTTTACAAGAATAAAACATCTAATCCCATCAAAAAATGGGGAGAAGAAATGAACAGACACTTTGACAAAGAAGAAATACACATGGCCAAAAGACACATGAAAAAGTGCTCCACATCACTAATCATCAGGGAGATGCAAATCAAAACAACGATGAGATACCACCTCACACCACAGAGAATGGCACACATCACAAAGAATGAGAATAAACAGTGTTGGCGGGGATGTGGAGAGAAAGGAACTCTTATCCACTGCTAGTGGAATGCCGTCTAGTTCAATCTTTATGGAAAGCGATATGGAGATTCCTCCAAAAACTGGAAATCGAGCTCCCATACGATCCAGCTATACCACTCCTAGGAATATACCCTAGGAACACAAAAATACAATACAAAAACCCCTTCCTTACACCTATATTCATTGCAGCACTATTTACCATAGCAAGACTCTGAAAACAACCGAGATGCCCTTCAACAGACGAATGGTTAAAGAAACTGTGGTACATGTACACAGTGGAATATTATGCAGTTGTCAGGAAAGATGAAGTCATGAAATTTTCCTATACATGGATGTACACGGAATCTATTATGTTGAGTGAAATAAATCAGAGAGAGAGAGAGAGAGAGAGAGAGAGAGAGAGACGCAGAATGGTCTCACTCATCTATGGGTTTTAAGAAAACTGAAAGACATTCTTGCAATAATAATTTTCAGACACAAAAGAGAAAAAGTTCCAGCTCACCTCAGGAAGCTCACCACAAAGAGTGATGAGTTTAGTTAGAGAAATAACTACATTTTGAACAGTCCTAATAATGAGAATATATGAGGGAAATGGAGAGCCTGCTTAGAGTACAGGCGGGGGTCGGGTGGGGAGGAGGGAGACTTGGGACATTGGTGATTGGAATGTTGCACTGGCGATGGGTGGTGTTCTTTACATGACTGAAACCCAAACACAATCATGTATGTAATCAAGGTGTTTAAATAAAAAAAAAATCCCAGGCCACAATATAGCAGAGAGAATGCCCAAAACTTCTGCCATGTTTCGGGTCAAACAGTAGAAACTAGCTTTACTGTCTGTGGGTGGAACTGCTTACCTCCAAAGAAGAAGAGCTAGCTAAGTTAGTAGGGGGAAACATTGAGATATATTTCTTTGTTTATTTGGCAGAAAATATAAAAATAACCTTTCTGGTGATTATGTTGAAAGACTGATTATACTTCTTTAGTATTGAATTGATCTGGAACAGAGTGTTGTTCAATGATATTGAAATAACCTGATATTAGTCCAATCCCTATATTCCTATTATACTTAAACATTTTTATAAATGGTTTGAACCACATCTGGTAATTCCTAGAATTCCTGGAAGGCTCATGGAATCTTATGTGATGCCTAAAATTGAACATGGGTTTATCAGATGCCAGGTAAGAAACTTAGCCTCTGTCCTATTATTATGTTCCTTAAATTTTTTATAAATATTTGAATTGAAGTGTGTAGGAACATAATTTTAGGTGTTTTGGCAAATAAATATTAATGGTCAGTTATAAAAACAGATTAAAAAATTAAATCACGGGGCCGGGAAGGTGGCGCTAGAGGTAAGGTGTCTGCCTTACAAGCGCTAGCCAAGGAACGGACCGCGGTTCGATCCCCCGGAATCCCATATGGTCCCCCCAAGCCAGGGACGATTTCTGAGCACATAGCCAGGAGTAACCCCTGAGCATCAAACGGGTGTGGCCCAAAAACCAAAAAAAAAAATTAAATCACTTACAATATTTTAAACATTATAATATGACTTAATCTCAGACATTGATTCCACATTCTTGGAAAATTTTATCTAGTTAAACTAATTTGTATGGTTGGAAATAGTCATATCAGGCAGAATGATTTGTTTTATATTTGAGAGGGCTCTTCCTAATTTAAAAAATTGTTTTTAAATTCAACTACATAAAGGCTGGTCTAGTGGCATTCTCACCAGCAGGAAATAAGAGTTCCTTTCTCTCCACATTCCCACCAGCACTGATTGTTCTTGGTTTTTTTGTTTGTTTGTTTTTGTTGTTTTTTTTTTGTGGTGTGTGCCAGTCTCTGTGGTGTACGATGGTACATCATTGTGTTTTGATTTGTATCTCCCTGAGATTAGTGTTGTAGAGCATTCTTTTCATGTGCCTTTTGGCCATGTTTATTTCTTCTTTGAGGAAGTGTCCGTGCATTTCTTCTCCTCATATTTTGAATGGGTTAGATTTTTATTCTTGTTAAGTTCTGTCAGTACCTAGTACATCTTAGATATTAGCCCCTTATCTTATGGGTATTGGGTGAATAGTTTCTCCCATTTTATGGGTGGCTTTTTTATCCTCATCACTATTTTCTTTGAGGTGCAGAAATTTCAATCAGCATAATAGATTCCATGTACATCCATGTATAGGAAAATTTCATGACTTCATCTCTCCTGACAGCTGCATAATATTCTATTGTGTATATGTACCACAGTTTCTTTAGCCATTCATCTGTTGAAGGGCATCTTGGTTGTTTCTAGAGTCATGCTAAGGTAAATAGTGCTGCAATAAATATAGGTGTAAGGAAGGAATTTTTGTATTGTATTTTTGTGTTCCTAGGGTATATTCCTAGGAGTGGTATAGCTGGATTAATTTGGAGCTCGATTTCCAGTTTTTTGAGGAATCTCCATATCACTTTCCAGAAAGGTTGAACTAGATGGCATTCCCACCAGCAGTGGATAAGAATTCCTTTCTCTCTGCATCCCCACCAACACTGCTTGTTCTCATTCTTTGTGATGTGTGACAATCTCTGTGGTATGCGGTGGTACCTCATAGTTGTTTTGATTTGCATCTCCCTGATGATTAGTGATGTGCAGCATTTTTTCATGTGTCTTTTGGCCATTTGTATTTCTTCTTTATCAAAGTGTCTGTTCATTTCTTCTCCCCATTTTTTTTTCCAATTTTTTAATATAATTTTTATTTTAATCATAGTGGCTTACATATTGTTGACAATAATATTTTAGGTACATATTTACACAAAACCAGGGGGGATTCCCATCATCAAATTGTCCTCCCTACACCTCCGTTTTTGTCCTACCTCCCATTTCTTCTTCCCTCACCCCCAGGGCGGCAAGAATATGTGGTCCCCTCTGTATCTAACCTACTACTTAGTAGTCTTGCACCTGTTTGGTCTTGATGCCTCCCTTATTTCCCCCTCTAACTGGAGGCAGGACTAGCTAGTTCAAGTTGCGTGGTTTTGCCTGAAAAAGAGAAAATAAACAAACTGGGGTAAGAGTCTAATACCCCGAAAATGGGCAGAGATGTTTTTTTTTTCCTTGTAAATTTCTGTCAGTGCCTTGTATATTTTGGAGATTAGCCCCTTAACTGATGGGTATTGAGTTAATAGTTTCTCCCACTTAGTGAGTGGCTCTTGTATCCTGGGCACTATTTCCTTTGAGGTGCAGAAACTTCTCAGCTTAATATACTCCCATCTATTAATCTGTTTTCACTTGTTTGGAGAGTTTAGTTTTGACTGTTGCTTTGTAGTACAATTTAAAGTTGAGGGAAGTGATGCCTACCATCTTTTTTTCCTAAAAAGTCGTTTAACTATTTGTGGGTGTTTATTGTTCCAAATGAATTTCAATAGTGTTTGATCATTTCTTTGAAAAATATCAAAGACAGATTCTGTCTTGAATCTGTCTGTATTGATTACAGGCAAGGGGTGGGGGAAAAGGGAGATAGGGGCATTGATGGTGGGAAGGTTGCACTGGTGAAGAGAGAGTGTTCCATTTTATTACTGAAACCCAACTACAAACATGTTTGTAATCCTGGTGCTTAAATAAAGATATTATATTATAAATAAATAAATTAAAAATAAAAAATACAGAGAGAAATAATGTCTGCCAGGGGCTAAAGAGAAATAAAATGTCTGCCAGAGTCAGTCAGGGGAGAGGGAAGGGGTCATGAAATGTGCAGGGGTTAAGAGACTGGCGCTATATATTGTTTGACTAAAACTCATATCATGAGCCATCGGAGAAAATATCTACTATGAAGAACATTAAAACAATGATGTTCAAATAAAGTAATTTTCAAAAATCTAATTTTTTAAACTACAGATTGTTATCAAAGCTTACTTTTTTATTATTACTGCAAAGGATCTTTAAGTCCTGCTTCAATGGTCTACCTTTATGCAGAGTAGGCACATAGCCCAATATAGGGAGTCTGTCAAATCTTTATAAGCATGTGTGTAAGAATTATTTCATTTGATTAATATTTATCTGGTATATATATATATATTTTTTACCATCCTTTACTTTCTATCATTCAATATTTTATGATTTTATTTCTTTTAAACTGCATGTGATTTGACTTTAAAATATAATTTGATATTCATTGTTCATTTCTAATGTGTTGTTGGATTCAGTTTGCCAAGATTTTATTGAGGGTTTTTGCATCTGTGTATATCAGAGAAGTCTGCGTATAGTTTTCTTGTCTTGTATTTATCTGGCTTGGAAGTTGTAATGATGGCCACATAGCTTATGTTTAGAAGTTTCCTCTTTGGTTTTTTGGGAAGACTTTGAGTATAATGGGTATTAGTATTTCTTTGAAAATCTTGATGAATGCATTGGTGGTGCCTTCTGGGACTAGGCTTTTGTTCTAAGACAGCCTTTTGATTACTGGTTTGATTTCTACACTATGAACTTTCTTTTTAAGCTTTATCTTTATTCCCATTTTAGTCTTAGATGATTGCATGGTTTTGATTGATTTTTGTATCATTATTTTGGTTTTACTTAATTTCTTTCAACTTCAATTTTTATTCTGTGAACTTTTTGTTGTGTTTATTCTTCCTCTTCTATTTCCCTCAGGTGTAAGGTAGATCAAGCTTTTCCTTGTTTATTGACATGAGCTTGTTTAGCAATGGATGTGCCTTTTAATATTGTTTTTGCTGTATTCAGTCAGTCTAATTGCTCATACAGATTCTGATTTTGTTTTTTAAAATCTATCCAGTCACTTGCTTTTCCTGGTTATTTTTGATAGATAGTTTTGCCCTCTGTATCTCACAGTCTTTTCTATATAGTTGGCTTCCCCTGATGATCCTCTTCATTTTTTAATTGTACTCTTTTAATATTTTCTTCAATATTATATATTTCATGGTTACTATAGGAAGTATAACCTATGTTCTATTCTGAAGATATACTTTGTGGGTTTTTACGCTATGTTCTTCCTTAAGCAAGTATCTTGTTTGTTTCTTTGTCTTTTTGCTTGCTTGCTTTTTCTCTCTGGAAGTGTGTGTTCTGTTACTCTATGATAAATATTCTCTATCAAGATTTTGCTAATCTAGGTCTAGGTATGAAAAATCAAAATAGTTGAAGTCTGAAAAAAGTGAAAAACATTCAAAAAAAAAGATTTTGCTAATCTTTTGGGTTTTTTTTCTATTTAGACTTTCTTCAGTATATCTTATTGAGCATATCTTGTGTTAATACACTCTATAGTTCTTTTTCTAAAAAATTACATTTCACCAACTTATTTGAATGATAATTTACAGGATAAAGTATTCTTGGCTAGCAGTTTTTGTCTTTTATTATTATGAACATCTTCTAATCTGATGGGCTTTTTTGCTGATAAATCTGATGAATAGAGGTACCTGTATTTGTTATTAACTTTTTCTTTATCTTTACTATTTTTTCTTAGTAATGACTTAATAAAATAATAGTGATACATTTTGTAGTCTTTTAGCTTAAAAATATGGATGTTCTCTCAGGTTCTTCTTGAATATTTATGGTCAGTTATTAAGTTTGGGGAGTTTTTGGCTGTTATTTGCTTTAAGATGGTCTCTTCTTCCTTCTATCTTACTTCATGCTCTAAGACTCTCATAACATTGATGTTTATGTTTTTTCCATTAATAGAATATGATATTTATCATGATATTATTCACTTAACATAAATTGTGTGTATTTCTTCAATTTAAATCATTTGTTGTTTGTCTGTTTTTATGATACACTCAGAGTTCCAGCTCTTTTCGTGAATCATTCCTGGTGGTGCTTGGAGTGCCATATGAGTGCCAGGGATTGAACTAGGTCAGTCCTGTATAACGCAAATGAAATTGAAACCATAAAATAAAATTCAAAATTAAATTAAAATTAAATTTGAATGCAAATTGAAATTCAAACTATGAAAAACAAAAACTGAAATATGTATTATCAAATATAAAACACTAATCTAATAAGATAACATGCTGTGTCAGAAATTTATGTGACTTTCTGAAAGACTTCTCATGTAAACAATTAAATTTAGTACTCACAAAGAATTTTTTGGTGTGTTGTTGATATTTTGGATTTTCATCTCTATGTTGATTCATTTTAATTTTTATTTCATTTTAATTTTCTTTTTTTTTTTGACTCTTAATTTTCTTTTTTTTTTTTTTAAACAAATCCTTTTTTTTTTTTTTTTAGGTTTTTGGGCCACACCCGGCGGTGCTCAGGGGTTACTCCTGGCTGTCTGCTCAGAATTAGCTCCTGGCAGGCACGGGGGACCATATGGGACACCGGGATTCGAACCAACCACCTTTGGTCCTGGATCGGCTGTTTGCAGGGCAAACACCACTGTGCTATCTCTCCGGGCCCGACTCTTAATTTTCTTTATCTGTCACCCCCTCCAACTCTCAGTCCTTAACTAGCTCTCCCAAGATGTATCATTTTCTTAGAGGAAGTTATTCTTACGTTTGTAATAGTGGCCTGTAGGATTTTTTTGTTTCTTTGCATGCATTTGTTAACTTTGTTTCTCACAATTGAGTCTATAACTTTTATATTGGAATTATTTTTATTTCTTTTGGAGAAAGGCTGGGTAATAGTGAGGAGAAGATTGAAAATTTTAGGTAAGCACAGTTAGTTAGGGCCAGAACCATAGTACAGTGGATAATGTGCTTGCCTAACAAGTGGCCTATCTGGTTTGATCCCTGGAACCCCATAGTTCACGAGGAGTGATCTTAGAGGGCAGAAACAAGAAAGTAAGCATTGAAACACTGCCTAGCAGGCCCTAAAATAACAAATAAAATAACAAAAAATACTCACACAAACACAATTTTGCATAGTGAAGGAGGGGAAACAAAGGCAAACTGCACAGGTGAGGGCTCCCAAATTGTTCCTCAGCCCTTGTGAGCATTAGTTACTCTTCTTCATGTCAACAGTAATGATTCAGATCTACTTCTGGTTCTCCACTTGATAGCTATGGTTTTCCTTTGATATAGCAAGAAGAATTTTCAACCTGAGAAGCTTCTGCACCTCAAAATACCGCCCAGGATACAAGAGCCCCACACTGAGTGGGAGAAACTATTCACCCAATACCCATCAGATAAGGGGCTAATCTCCAAAATATACAAGGCACTGACAGAAATTTACAAGAAAAAAACCATCTAATCTCATTAAAAAAATGGGGAAAAGAAATGGACAGACATTTTGACAAAGAAGAAATACAAATGGCCAAAAGACACATGAAAAAATGCTCCACATCACTAATCATCAGGGAGTTGCAAATCAAGACAACTATGAGGTACCACCTCACACCCCAGAGATTGGCACACATCACAGAGAATGAGAACAAGCAGTGTTGGCGGGGATGCGGAGAGAAAGGAACTCTTATCCACTGCTGGTGGGTATGCCGTCTAGTTCAATCTTTATGGAAAGCAATATGGAGATTCCTCCAAAAACTGGAAATTGAGCTCCCATACGACCCAGCTATATCACTCCTAGGAATATACCCTAGGAACACAAAAATACAATACAAAAATCCCTTCCTTACACCTATATTCATTGCAGCACTATTTACCATAGCAAGACTTTGGAAACAGCCAAGATACCTTTCAACAGATGAATGGCTAAAGAAACTGTGGTATATATACACAATGGAATTTTATGCAGCTGTCAGGAGAGATGAAGTCATGAAATTTTCCTATACATGGATGTACATGGAATCTATTATGCTGAGTGAAATAAGTCAGAGAGAGAGAAAGATGCAGAATGGTCTCACTCATCTATGGGCTTTAAGAAAAATGTAAAACATTCTTGCAATAACTTTCAGACATGAAAGGAAAGAGCTGGAAGTAACAGCTCACCTCATGAAGCTCACCACAAACAGGGATGAGTTTAGTTAGAGAAATAACTGCATTTTGAAGTATCCTAATAATGAGAATGTACGAGGGAAATAGGAAGCTTGTCTAGAGTACAGGCGGGGTTTGAGTGAGGAGGAGGGAGATTTGGGACATTGGTGATGGGAATGTTGCACTGGTGATGGGTGGTGTTCTTTACATGAAACCCAAACACAATCATGTATGTAATAAAGTTGTTTAAATAAAAAAATAATAAACATATATATAAAAAAAGAATTTTCAACCAGTCCAGTGGCTTCTTATTAAATATGAACTTTCAATTTTTTTTTTTTTTTTTTTTTTTTATTTTTTATCTTTATTTAAACACCGTGATTACAAACATGATTATAGTTGTATGATTACAGTCATGTAAAGAGCACCCCCCCTTCACCGGTGTAACATTCCCACCACCAATTTCCCAGATCTCCCTCCTCCCCACCCCCCTACACCTGTACTCGAGACAGGCTTTCTACTTCCCTCATTCATTCACATTTTATGATAGTTTTCAGTGTAGTCATCTCTGCAACTGCACTCATCACTCTATGTGATGAGCTGCATGTCCTGAGCTGCACCTACCAGCCCTCATCTCTCTTGTCTCTGAGATATTGTTAAAAATGTCCTTCATTTTTCTTAAAGCCCATAGATGAGTGAAACCATTCTGCGTCTTTCTCTCTCCCTCTGACTTACTTCACTCAGCATAATAGATTCCATGTACATCCATGTATTGGAAAATTTCATGACTTCATCTCTCCTGATGGCTGCATAGTATTCCATTGTGTATATGTACCACAGTTTCTTCAGCCACTCATCTGTTGAAGGGCATCTTGGTTGTTTCCAGAGTCTGGCTATTGTAAATAGCGCTGCAATGAATATAGGAGTAAGGAAGGGTTTTTTGTATTGTATTTTTGTGTTTCTTGGGTATATTCCTAGGAGTGGTATAGCTGGATCGTATGGAAGCTCAATTTCCAGTTTGTGAAGGAATCTCCATATCGCTTTCCATAAAGGTTGTACTAGACGGCATTCCCACCAGCAGTGAAAAAGAGTTCCTTTCTCTCCACATCCCCGCCAGCACTGCTTGTTTTCCTTTCTTGTGATGTGTGCCAATCTCAGTGGCGTGAGGTGGTACCTCATAGTAGTTTTGATTTGCATCTCCCTGACGATTAGTGATGTTGAACATCTTTTCATGTGCCTTTTGGCCATTTGCCTTTCTTCTTTTTCAAAGTGTCTGTTCATTTCTTCTCCCCATTTTTTGATGGGGTTAGTTGTTTTTTTCTTGTATAGTTCTGTCAGTACCTTGTAAATTTTGGATATTAGCCCTTTATCTGATGTGTATTGGGTGAATAATTTCTCCCACTCAGTGGGTGGCCTTTGTATTCTGGGCGCTATTTCCTTTGAGATGCAGAAGCTTTTCAGCTTAATATAGTCCCATCTGTTTATCTCTGCTTCCACTTGCTTGGAAAGTGCTGTCTCCTCCTTAAAGATGCCTTTAGTCTCAATGTCCTGGAGTGTTTCACCTACATGTTGTTCTATATACCTTATAGTTTCAGTTCTGATATCAAGGTCTTTAATCCATTTGGATTTTACCTTTGTATATGGTGTTAGCTGGGGGTCTGAGTTCGCTTTTTTGCAAGTGGTTAACCAGTTGTGCCAACACCACTTGTTGAATAGGCTTTCCCTGCTCCATTTAGGATTTTTTGCTCCTTTATCAAAAACAAGGTGGTTATATGTCTGAGGAACCTTCTCTGAGTACTCAAGCCTATTCCACTGATCTGAGGGTCTGTTTTTATTCCAATACCATGCTGTTTTTATAACTGTTGCTTTGTAATACAACTTAAAATTGGGGAAAGTAATGCCTCCCATATTCCTTTTCCCAAGGAGTGCTTTAGCTATTCGAGGTTGTTTGTTGTTCCAGATGAATTTCAGAAGTATTTGATCCACTTCTTTGAAAAATGTCATGGGTATCTTTAGAGGAATCGCGTTAAATCTGTACAATGCTTTTGGAAGTATTGCCATTTTAATGATGTTGATCCTGCCAATCCATGAGCATGGTATGTGTTTCCATTTCCGCGTGTCCTCTCTTATTTCTTGGAGCAGTGTTTTGTAGTTTTCTTTGTATAGATCCTTCACATCTTTAGTCAGGTTGACTCCAAGATATTTGAGTTTGTGTGGAACTAATGTGAATGGGATTGTTCTCTTAATGTCCATTTCTTCCCTATCATTATTCGTGTATAAAAAGGCCATTGATTTTTGTGTGTTAATTTTGTATCCTGCCACTTTGCTATACAAATCTATTATTTCTAGAAGCTTTTTGGTAGAGTCTTTAGGGTTTTCTAAGTAGAGTATCATGTCATCTGCAAACAGTGAGAGCTTGACTTCTTCCTTTCCTATCTGAATTCCCTTGATATCTTTTTCTTGCCTAATCGCTATAGCAAGTACTTCCAGTGCTATGTTGAATAGGAGTGGTGAGAGAGGACAGCCTTGTCTTGTACCAGAATTTAGAGGAAAGGATTTTAGTTTTTCTCCATTGAGGATAATATTTGCCACTGGCTTCTGGTAGATGGCTTTGACTATATTGAGAAAGGTTCCTTTTATTCCTATCTTGCTGAGAGTTTTAATCAAGAATGGGTGTTGAACCTTATCAAATGCTTTTTCTGCATCTATTGATATGACCATGTGATTTTTATTTTTGTTGTTGTTTATGTTGTGTATTATATTAATAGATTTACGGATGTTAAACCATCCTTGCATTCCTGGGATGAAACCTACTTGATCAAAGTGAATGATCTTCTTGATGAGGCACTGGATCCTGTTCGCCAGGATTTTGTTGAGGATCTTTGCATCTGTGTTCATCAGGGATATTGGTCTGTAATTTTCTTTTTTGGCAGCATCTCTATCAGGTTTTGGTATTAAGGTGATGTTGGCTTCATAAAAGCTATTTGGAAGTATTCCTGTTTTTTCGATTTCATAAAAGAGCCTGGCCAGAATTGGTAGTAGTTCCTCTTGAAAGGTTTGAAAGAATTCATTCGTGAATCCATCAGGGCCTGGGCTTTTGTTTTTGGGTAAATTTTTGATTACAGTTTTAATTTCCTCAATAGTGATGGGGGTGTTTAGATATGCTACCTCTTCTTTATTCAACCGTGGAAGGTTATATGAGTTCAGAAATTTATCCATTTCTTCCAGGTTCTCATATTTAGTGGCATAGAGTTTCTCAAAGTATTCTCTGAATACCCTTTGAATCTCTGCAGTATCTGTAGTGATCTCCCCCTTCTCATTTCTAATACGCGTTATCAAGTTTCTCTCTTTCTTTTGCTTTGTGAGTTTTGCCAATGGTCTATCAATCTTGTTTATTTTTTCAAAGAACCAACTTCTGCTTTCGTTGATCTTTCGGATTGTTTTTTGGGTTTCCACTTCGTTGATTTCTGCTCTCAGCTTTGTTATTTCCTTCTGTCTCCCTATTTTTGGGTCCTTTTGTTGAGCACTTTCTAGTTCTATTAGCTGTGTCATTAAGCTACTCAGGTAAGCTCCTTCTTCCTTCCTGATGTGTGCTTGCAAAGCTATAAATTTTCCTCTCAGTACTGCTTTTGCTGTGTCCCATAAGTTCTGATAGTTTGTGTCTTTATTGTCATTTGTTTCCAGGAACCTTTTGATTTCCTCCTTGATTTCATCTCGGACCCACTGGTTATTGAGTATGAGGCTGTTTAACTTCCAGGTGTTAAATTTTTTCTTCTGTGTCCCTTTGCAGTTCACATCTAACTTCAGAGCCTTGTGGTCAGCAAAGGCAGCCTGCAAAATGTCTATCTTTTTTATTTTATGGAGGTATGTTTTATGTGCCAGCACATGATCTATCCTGGAGAATGATCCATGTACATTGGAAAAGAATGTGTATCCAGGTTTCTGAGGATAGAGTGCCCTATATATATCTACTAGGCCTCTTTCATCCATTTCTTTTTGCAGGTCTAGTATATTTTTGTTGGGTTTCCATTTGGTTGACCTATCAAGTGTTGACAAGCCTGTGTTGAGGTCTCCCACAATTATTGTGTTATTATTGATATCCTTCTTCAGATTTGTCAACAATTGTATTAAATACTTTGCTGGACCCTCATTCGGTGCGTATATGTTTAGGAGAGTGATTTCTTCTTGCTGTACAAATCCCTTGATTAGTACATAATATCCATCTTTGTCCCTTACAATTTTTCTGAGTATAAAGTTTGTGTCATCTGATATTAGTATGGCCACCCCCGCTTTTTTAAGGGTGTTGTTTGCTTGAATGATTTTCCTCCAGCCTTTGATTTTGAGTCTATGTTTATTCTGACTATTCAGGTGTGTTTCTTGTAGACAGCAGAAGGTTGGCTTCAGTTTTTTGATCCATTTCGCCACTCTGTGCCTCTTAACTGGTGCATTTAGTCCATTGACATTGAGAGAAATAATTGTCATGGGATTTATTGCCATCTTTGTGTAGAAGTTTGGTGTGTTTTTTGTTCTGTCTTGTTTTTAGAGTAGATCTTTCAGTTTTTCTTTTAAGGCTGGTTTTGAGTCTGCAAAGATTTTGAGCTGTTGTTTATCTGTGAAGCCGTGTATACATCCGTCAAACCTGAAACTTAGTTTTGCTGGGTGCAATATTCTTGGCGAAGCATTTATTTCATTGAGTTTTGCCACTACGTCCCACCACTGCCTTCTGGCCTTGAGTGTTTCTGGTGACAGGTCTGCTGTAAATTTCAAGGATGCTCCGTGGAATGTAATTTCCCTTTTCGATCTTGCTGCTTGCAGTATTCTATCTCTATCGGTGGGTTTCATCATGGTGACTAGGATGTGTCTTGGGGTGTTTCTACTGGGGTCTTTTTTAGCTGGTACTCTTCGGGCATGCAGGATTTGGTCACATGTTTTCTTTAGCTCTGGTAGTTTCTCTGTGATGATGTTCTTAACCATTGATTCTTCCTGAAGATTTTCTTCTTGGGTCTCTGGAACTCCAATGATTCTGAAGTTGTTTCTGTTGAGCTTATCAAAGACTTCTATTTTCATCTTCTCATATTCTTTGAGTAAATTTTCCATTGTCTGATCATTTGATTTGAGGTTTTTTTCTAATCTCTTCTGCTGTGTAAAGTTGTTATGCATCTCATCTTCTAAAGCACTAATTCTATCCTCAGCTGCTGTTAACCTGTTGGAAAACTCATCCATTATGTTCTTCAATTCGTCTATTGAGTTTTTCAGACCTGTTATCTGATCTGATATTTCAGTTTGGAGTTTTCTGATTTCTGTCTTCATATTCTCTTGATTTTTATTAGTGCTCTGATTTATACTTTCTTTGATATCTGATAGCAACCTCCATATTTCGTCTCTAAACTCCATTTCTGAAAGACTGCTTAGGTAGTTGGTCGTTGTTGGGTCATCAGAGTTTCCATCTTCATTCTCTATGGTTGAAGTTGGTCTGCGTAGTCTCCCCATTGTCTCGCTTACGCTGTGGGTTTTTCTACGTGTTGTGGTGGTACTCATTGGCGAGGTGGATGTGCGCGGCCGCGAAGCGCAGCGGAGCGGCCGCGCTCCGGCCCCCAAACACTCACCTCAGCCGAGGCAAGCCGTCAGGGGATGCCTGGGGAGGCCCCCCAAGTGTCTGCCAAGCAAAGAAACCAGCACAATCCACAACTCCAACAGAAAACTCACAGCCCCAGCGAGACACGCCTTGAAGAGATTAATGCTGAATCAGGTCAAAGTTCCCAGGTTGATGCAGGCTGGGGGAGGTCCCAAAATGTCTGCCGGGCCTAGGGGTCCAGCAGTCAGCCTGATCTGCAACTCCGGCCCCCAAACACTCACCTCAGCCGAGGCAAGCCGTCAGGGGATGCCTGGGGAGGCCCCCAAGTGTCTGCCAAGCAAAGAAACCAGCACAATCCACAACTCCAACAGAAAACTCACAGCCCCAGCGAGACACGCCTTGAAGAGATTAATGCTGAATCAGGTCAAAGTTCCCAGGTTGATGCAGGCTGGGGGAGGTCCCAAAATGTCTGCCGGGCCTAGGGGTCCAGCAGTCAGCCTGATCTGCAACTCCGGCCCCCAAACACTCACCTCAGCCGAGGCAAGCCGTCAGGGGATGCCTGGGGAGGCCCCCAAGTGTCTGCCAAGCAAAGAAACCAGCACAATCCACAACTCCAACAGAAAACTCACAGCCCCAGCGAGACACGCCTTGAAGAGATTAATGCTGAATCAGGTCAAAGTTCCCAGGTTGATGCAGGCTGGGGGAGGTCCCAAAATGTCTGCCGGGCCTAGGGGTCCAGCAGTCAGCCTGATCTGCAACTCCGGCCCCCAAACACTCACCTCAGCCGAGGCAAGCCGTCAGGGGATGCCTGGGGAGGCCCCCAAGTGTCTGCCAAGCAAAGAAACCAGCACAATCCACAACTCCAACAGAAAACTCACAGCCCCAGCGAGACACGCCTTGAAGAGATTAATGCTGAATCAGGTCAAAGTTCCCAGGTTGATGCAGGCTGGGGGAGGTCCCAAAATGTCTGCCGGGCCTAGGGGTCCAGCAGTCAGCCTGATCTGCAACTCCGGCCCCCAAACACTCACCTCAGCCGAGGCAAGCCGTCAGGGGATGCCTGGGGAGGCCCCCAAGTGTCTGCCAAGCAAAGAAACCAGCACAATCCACAACTCCAACAGAAAACTCACAGCCCCAGCGAGACACGCCTTGAAGAGATTAATGCTGAATCAGGTCAAAGTTCCCAGGTTGATGCAGGCTGGGGGAGGTCCCAAAATGTCTGCCGGGCCTAGGGGTCCAGCAGTCAGCCTGATCTGCAACTCCGGCCCCCAAACACTCACCTCAGCCGAGGCAAGCCGTCAGGGGATGCCTGGGGAGGCCCCCAAGTGTCTGCCAAGCAAAGAAACCAGCACAATCCACAACTCCAACAGAAAACTCACAGCCCCAGCGAGACACGCCTTGAAGAGATTAATGCTGAATCAGGTCAAAGTTCCCAGGTTGATGCAGGCTGGGGGAGGTCCCAAAATGTCTGCCGGGCCTAGGGGTCCAGCAGTCAGCCTGATCTGCAACTCCGGCCCCCAAACACTCACCTCAGCCGAGGCAAGCCGTCAGGGGATGCCTGGGGAGGCCCCCAAGTGTCTGCCAAGCAAAGAAACCAGCACAATCCACAACTCCAACAGAAAACTCACAGCCCCAGCGAGACACGCCTTGAAGAGATTAATGCTGAATCAGGTCAAAGTTCCCAGGTTGATGCAGGCTGGGGGAGGTCCCAAAATGTCTGCCGGGCCTAGGGGTCCAGCAGTCAGCCTGATCTGCAACTCCGGCCCCCAAACACTCACCTCAGCCGAGGCAAGCCGTCAGGGGATGCCTGGGGAGGCCCCCAAGTGTCTGCCAAGCAAAGAAACCAGCACAATCCACAACTCCAACAGAAAACTCACAGCCCCAGCCCAGTCCAGTGGCTTCTAGCCTAAAATACTAATTCTCATTTTTTCCCTTTCTTTCCCTTTTATTCCAAAGCTAAGCTTCTTCCAGCAGCAATCTTTTACCACTGATTAAAATTTTTCTGCTATATCTAGTTTTGTCCTCCCTTTGGTGCTGTGTGATCAAGTTTTCCAGCAGTGATAGTGGGCTGTATTCAGCACATAGCTCTAATCTTGTTCTTCACTCTGATTATACAACTTTATGTCTACAGAAGCATGTGTTCCTCAGGCAATTAAATTGAATGTGGAAATAGAGAGAAAACTATTCAAGAGAGAACACAGGCTTGAAAGAGCAATCCTCAAATGGCTCCTGAGAGGTTATAAACAATTCATCATCAGCATCAAAGGTTCGTTGCAGGCTTTATCAGTCCTTGATAGTTCAGCCATTCCTGGTGATAGAGGTGGAGAGAGTGAAAACAGCAGATTCCATACTTGGGGAGCTAGAGTGATAGCATAGCACTCAGATGTTTGCCTTGCATACTGCTGACCTAGGAGGGACCCTGGTTCGATTCCCAGCATCTCATATTGTCCCTGAGCTTGCCAGGAGCGATTTCTGAGCACAGAGACAGGAATTACCACTGAGAGCCACCAGATGTGGGTCAAAGGCCAAAAATAAATAAATAAAGAAGGACACTAGCTTAAAAAATAGATTCTCTGCTTGGGGCTGCCACCTCTCACCTCTCCATTTTATATAAGTCACCCAGAAACTGTCACCAGCGTCAATTTTAACCATTGGTTTGCATCTGATTTTACACTATCTCTCTAAACTTTGTTCTTGAATTTTGGTATGCTTTCTAAGTTTTTGATTGTATAAAAGAGTAAATAATGTACTGCCTGAAAATCATTGTGTTCAATAGATCTTATGTGATGTAAGGTAGGTGGCTTACATGAATGGCAAGGAGGAGAAAGGTAACTTTTTTTTGGTTTGTTTTTATTCTGTTTTGTTTCAAGGACACATCCTGCTGTGCTCAGTGTTTGCTTTTGGTTCTGCACTCAGATATCACTACTGCCTGTCTTGGAAGACCATAAGGGACACAGGAATCAAATCTGGATCAGTCTGCAGTGTTTAAGGCAAGTGCCCTACCCACTATACTATTTTTCTAGCCCAGAAAAAGGCAACCTAGAAAAGAAAATCAACCACTTTTCCCAGATCACTTTAGTCACTCAGGGAAGTGCCTGGGTAATTTAAGATTGATGAATGTTGGCTGTGTGCCCCTGTTGGGCATAGAAAGTCACATCTCACCAGGCCCATGAGTCATCAACCTTCTGCTTAATGTTCACTTACTCTTCACAGCATGGAGGTTGATCCTTATCTGAGTTCTAGGAAAGTCATGGACTCAGACTGGAGTGAAAGTATTGCTCTTTGAAGGAAGTGAAAGTCAGGGCTAAACCTTATTAAGTCTGTTGCCTTGACTTCACAGAAAAGAATATAGGTAGAAGACAAAGAGTGGAGTAAAATGTATTTTGGGGAGTGGAAAGCACATCCATTGGTGCTCAAGATTTGCTCCTAGCTCTTCACTCAGAATCATTCCTGACAGGCTCAGGGACCCAAATAGGGTGTTAGGGATAAACTGCTGATATGCTGATAGGCTACATGCAAAAAAAGACAAACTCCATTCTAATTGTACAATTAGTGCAACCAAAATAGTTTTTACTTAGAGATTTCAAAGAATGATAAAGGAGATAAATGGGAGGTTGAAAGTTAGAGTTGGAGAAAACTGAGAGCATACATTTCAGGTGGAGATGTGGGCTACCACAAGAACTGAGAGGTACATGTTTGCCTTTGCAAAGTTAACTTTATAGGTTTTCTCCTAAGCTGCCTTAGCATTCTCTCTCTCTCTCTCTCTCTCTCTCTCTCTCTCTCTCTCTCTCTCTCTCTCTCTCTCTCTCTCTCTCTCAATTTTGAGCCACCACTGGTGGTGCTCAGGGGTTACTTACTCCTGCCTCTGCACTCAAGAATCACTCCTAGTGGAATTTGGGGACCATATGGGATGTCAGCGATTGAATCTGGATCAGTCACATGTGAGGCAAATGCTGTGCTATATCGCTCAGGCTCCTGCCCTGGCATTCTCAAAGAGTTGAAACTTACAGGACTCTAAATGGACTAGAAGAGGTAATTTTCTTGCCTCCACCTGAAAAACTAGAGCAATTGAAATCAATCATTACCCTTATTCCAGATTTCCTAGGCAATACTAAAGTAAATTTTTATTATAGGCATTCTTTACTAGGAATAGGCTTCTCTGATGTATTTTAAAAATAATTGAGTTTCCCTTCTGATTTCTTGAAGCACATTTTTTTCTTTAGGTCTTGTTAATAAACTGGTAGAACCAATAAAGTGTTGAGTGCCTTTAATGGGCATCTCCATCCTCGAGAACTTTTGCTGGTGTTTGCATAAAATGATGAGTGAGTGAAGTAGCCTTGAGAGAAGTCTTCCAACCTCTCTACTAGACCTGTGCCTACCACCTGCACTCTGGGAAATGCCTAGTTTGAGTTAGGACTGGCAGAGTTGCTATGAGCATCTTCAGGATACAGATGCTCATATCTCATCAGCCCCATGAGGCAGCTGTCAAGCTACACCTGTGCTACATGTTCTACATAGCAGGTTTGATCTTCCCTGCCATTAAATTACTTGGGGAGCTGTAGATTCAGGTTGAGCAAGGAATTTCTCTTTGCAGGAGTGTCAATCCTAACCTCAATGAGGGTGTTCTGGGCAAGGTGTCCCTTGCCTTCTTTCAGAAAAAAGAATTTCGGGGCCAGTGAGGTGGCTCTAGAGGTAAGGTGTCTCCCTTGCAAGCGCTAGCCAACGAAGGGCCACAGTTCGATCCCCAGGCATCCCATATGGCCCCCCCCAAGTCAGGGACAATTTCTGAGCACTTAGCCAGGAGTAACCCCTGAGCATCAAACTGGTATGGCTGAAAAAACAAACAAATAAAAAAAAAGAATTTCAGGAGGAGTTTAAACAGTAAAGGAAAATAACTTTTTCTTAGATAAAATTTACTTAGAAAGATGTGAAGGGAGAGAAAGAGAGGAAATATATGTTCAAGAGATAACAGACTTCGTCATTGTGGGAAAAATCAGAAAGAGACATAACATAAGAAAGATACTTGATTCAAAGGATAACAGGAGCTTGAGAGTGCAAGCCCAGATAAGTAAGACACATAGAGACAAACAGGCGAGTTACATATTGAGAAAGCAAGCCATGGTGGTTTTTGAGAGGAGGTACTTTATTCTTTTTTTTTTTTTTTTTTTTTTTTGGTTTTTGGGCCACACCCGGTAACGCTCAGGGGTTACTCCTGGCTATGCGCTCAGAAGTTGCTCCTGGCTTGGGGGACCATATGGGACACCGGGGGATCGAACTGCGGTCCGTGCAAGGCTAGCGCAGGGAAGGCAGGCACCTTACCTTTAGCGCCACCGCCCGGCCCCCAAGAGGAGGTACTTTATAAAAGATTTTTTTGTTTGTTTTTTGGCCATACATGGAGGTTCTGAGGGGTTATTCCTGGCTATACATTCAGGAATTACTCCTAGTGGGCTCAGGGCACCATATGGAATGCCAAGTATTGAACCTGGGTTGGCTGCATGCAAGACAAATGCCCTATCCACTGTGATATCACTCTGGCCCTCCAAATGATTTTTTATTTAGTTGTCTACAGATGTAGAGTTAACTAGTTACTGTCATAGGGAAAGCCCACTGCTATTGATGATCTATATAGTTTTATAGATTATTCCATGGATACTTCTTTTCTTAGGGTTCCACTGTTCTCTGAACTGGGCATTCGATTTCTGATTCTAGTTGGTGATTCAGTTTCTTCTTTCCTATAAGCTAGGGATTTGCAAGTCAAAAGATATGGTCTTTATGTTCTGCGTTACTTCACACCTAGGCAAAATCTTCTTAAGCTTTATTATTTCCCAAAAGTATATTATCAGGGCCCCCTATATGCCTGCAAGAAACCTTTCCTGTTTGTCAGAGTGACAATGGAGGACTGCCTATCACATTTTCTTTCAATGAGGACATCATTTATTTCTTGAAATTCTAACAATCAATTAAAGTTCATATTTTCCTTTTTTTAATCTGATAAGGTTTGATTCTTTGTATTTGCCTCTCTCTCCAGTTTGGGTAGTACTAATTTATTCAGTATCTCTTTTATTTAGAGATATGAAATAATTATTTGTTTAAAATTTTTCCAGGTTTTTGTTAGGTTGATAAAGTGTGTGTGTGTGTGTGTGTGTGTGTGTGTGTGTGTGTGTGTGTGTGTGTGTGTGTGTGTCTGGGTGACTTATATGAATTAGTAAAGAAAAGTGGTTTCCCTAAGAACCTATTTTTCTCCACCTCTCACACCCTGGGAGCAACGGGGGAAATTTAGTACTGATAAAGTCTGTTTTGAGCCCCTACATGACATGGACCTCACGTTTTACCAGTCCATGATGTCTATTTATTCTACTCAGTATGAGAGTTAATTTCTCTAGAAGCTGTGTCTCAGGTTGGAGTAAGGAATTGCTTTTTTCAGGAAAAGATAGTCCTAGAACTTATTTATGCCTTTTAGGCTTGTCACCTATCTGAGGAAAGGGAGGAAGGAAAAAGGGAGGGAGAACCCAAGAAAGAGATAGAGAATAAGTGAAAGAAATAGCATGCAGGCTTTTTTTCCCTGAATACTTGAAGCTCTCCTCAGAGGCCTAGGGAGCGCACCCCCCCAAACCACAGTCTGAAGCTACCCAGTGAGTGAGTGAGTCAGGTCCGGCTGTGGGGGTCGCCAAGCAGAAAGCTGAGCCCTCTGGCCTGCGGAGGCTCCGCCCTGCTGTGCTTTGATGACTCTGAGAACTCCAAGGGAAATCTTTGTTTGCCTGTCTGTCTTTCCTGAACACCTGAAGCTCTCCTCAGAGGCCTAGGGAGCGCACCCCAAAAAAACTGTCACTTGGAGGACAAAGAAAAGTGCGGCTGCTCCACTTTGCTTCGAGTGGCACACTCTTTCTAACCAATGAACCCCACCACAACATGCAGAAAAAAATCACACTACAATCGTGACAATGGGGAAACCTCGCAGGCAAACACCATGCACACAGAATGAAGACGATAGCTCGGATAACCTAAAAAATTCCAACCATCTGATTAACCTCTCAGATAAGGAATTTAGAATACATATATGGAAGATGTTTGTAGAACTCAAAGAAAGCATAGATCAATCTGAACAGAACAAAAAGACAGAAATCAGAAAACTCCAAACTGAAATAAAAGATCTGAAAAACATGGTAGCTCAACTAAAAAACTCAATGGATGGCCTCACCAGCAGAGTAAGAGCAGCTGAAAACAGAATCAGCCTGCTGGAAAATGAGATGCAGAAAAACTCAACACAGCAGAAGAAATTGGAAAAGAACCTAAAGACAAACGATCAGGCAATGGAAAAAGTACTCAAGGAATGTGAACAGATGATAAATAGAAATCTTTGATAAACTCAACAGAAACAACATAAGAATCATTGGAGTTCCAGAGGCCCAGGTGGGAGATCTCCAGGAAAAATCAACTGTCAAAGACATCATCAAAGAGATACTCCCAGAGTTAAAGACTACATGCAATAAAATCCTGCATGCTTGAGTGTACCAGCTAAAAGAGACACAAAGAAAAACACCCAAGACACATCCTCCTTACAATGAGAAATCCCACAGATAGAGATAAAATACTGAAAGCAGCAAGATCAAAAAGGAAAATTACATTCAAAGGAGCATTCCTAAGACTTACAGCAGACATGTCACAAGAAACTCTCAAGGCCAGAAGACAGTGGTGGGATATTGTGACAAGACTGAATGAAATGAATGCCTCACCGAGAATATTGCACCCAGCCTGACTCACGTTCAGGTTTGAAGGAAGAATACATAGCTTCATAGATAAACAACAGCTCAGAAACTTCACAGATGAAAAACCAGCCTTAAAGGAAAAACTGACAGGTCTACATTAAGATGAGAGACCAACAAACACAGCAAACTTATCTACAAAGATGACATTAAATCCTATGACAATCATCTCCCTCAATATCAATGGACTAAATTCACCAATTAAAAGATACAGAGTGGCAAAATGTGTCAAAAAATGAATCCGACCTTCTGCTACATAAAAGAAACACACCTGAATAATCAGAACAAACATAGACTCAAAATCAAAGGCTGGAGTAAAATCATCCAAGCAAACAGCACCCTTGAAAATGTTGGGGTGGCCATATTAATATCTGATGACACCAACTTTATACTCAGAAAGTGGTAAGTGATAAAGATGGACACTATGTACTAATCAAGGGATATGTGCAACAGGAAGAAATCAGATAATTAAACATATATGCACCCAATGAGAGACCAGCAAATTATATAATACAATTACTGACAAATCTGAAAGAAGACATCGATAATAACACAATAATTGTGGGAGAACTCAACATAGCCCTGTCAACACACAATAGGTCAAGCAGACTGAAACCCAACAAAAACATACTAGCCCTGAAAAGAGAAATGGAAGAAAGAGGACTAGTAGATAAATATAGGACACTCCACCCAAAAAAAAAAAAAAACCTGGATACACATTCTTCTCCAATGTACATGGGTCATTTTCCAGGATAGACTACATGCTGACATAAAACATACCTTCATAAAAACAAGAGGATAGAAATCTTGCAGGCCAACTTTGCTGACCACAGGCTCTGAAATTAGATGTGAACTACAAAGGGACACAGAAGAAAAACTTTAACAATTGGAAATTAAACAGCCTGCCACTGAACAACCAGTGGGTTCGAGATGAAATCAAAGAGGAAATCAAAACTTTCCTGGAAACAAATAATAATGAAGACACAAACTGCCAGAATTTATGGGACACAGCAAAAAACGGTTCTGAGAGGAAATTTTATAGCTTTACAAGCATACATTGGGAAGGAAGAAGGGGCATACCTGAATAACTTAATGACACAGCTCATAAAATTAGAAAATGACCAACAAAAGGAACTAAAATAGGGAGACAGAAGGAAATAACAAAGCTGAAAGCAGAAATCAATGAAGTGGAAAACCAAAAAACAATCCGAGAGATCAACTAAAGCAGAAGTTTGTTCTTTGAAAAAATAAACAAGATTGATAGACCATTCGCAAAACTCACAAAGAAAGAGAGAGAGAAACCTGATAACCCATATTAGAAATGAAAAGGGGGATATCACGGCAGATATGTCAGAGATCCAAAGGGTAATCAGAGACTACTTTGAGAAACTTTATGCTACTAAACATGAGAACCTAGAAGAAATGGAAAAATTCTTGGACACTTATAACCTTCCATATTTAAGTAAGGATGATGTAGCATATCTAAACACCCCCATTATTAATGAAGAAATTGAAACTGTAATCAAACATCTGCCCAAAAAGAAAAGTCCAGGCCCAGATGGATTTCCTAATGAATTTTTTCAAACCTTTCAATGAGAGCTACTACCAATCCCAGCCAGGCTCTTCCATGAAATTGAAAAAAACAGGAATATTCCCAAACAACTTTTATGAACCCAACATCACCTTGATACCAAAACCAGGCAGAGATGCTGCCAAAAAAGAAAATTACAGACCAATATCCCTGATGAATGCTGATGCAAAGATCTTCAACAAAATCCTGGCAAATAGGATCCAATGCATCATCAAGAAGATCATACACTACAACCAAGTAGGTTTCATTCCAGGAATGCAAGGATGGTTTAACATCCATAAATCTATCAACATCATTCACCACATCAACAACAAGAAAAATTAAAAATCACATGATCATATCAATAGACACAGAGAAAGCATTTGATAAGGTTGAACGCCCATTCTTGATAAAAAAAAAACTCTCAGCAAGATGGGAATGGAAGGAACCTTTCTCAATCTAGGTAAAGCCATCTACCATAAGCCAATGGCAAATATTATCCTCAATGGGGAAAAACTAAAAGCCTTTATTCTAAATTCTGGTAAAGGCAAGGCTTTCCGTTCTCACCACTCCTCTTCAACATAGTACTGGAAGTGCTTGCTATAGTTATCAGGCAAGAAAAATATATCAAGGGAATCCACATAGGAAAGAAAGAAATCAAACTCTCACTATTTGCAGATGACATTATAATCTATTTATAAAACCCTAGAGACTCTACCAAAAAAAAAGTAGAGTTTCTAGACTCTACTCTAGAAAAAATAGATTCATATAGCAAGTTTGCAGGCTACAAAATTAACACACAGATATCAAAAACCCTTGGGCCAGGTGGTGGCGCTAGAGGTAAGGTGCCTGCCTTGCTTGCGCTAGCCTTGGACGGACCGTGTTTCGATCCCTCGGTGTCCCATATGGTCCCCCAAGCCAGGAGGGATTTCTGAGCACATAACCAGGAGTAACCCCCTGAGTGTCACTGGATGTGGCCCAAAAACAAAACAAAAAAAACAAACAAACAAACAAACAAAAAAAATCAATGGCCTTTTTATACACCAATAATGATAGGGGAAAGATGGATGTCAAGAAGGCAATCCCATTCACATTAGTGCCACACAAACTCAAATATCTTGGAGTCAACTTGACCAAAGACGTGAAGGACCTATACAAAAAAAACTATAAAGCCCTGCTCCAATAAATAAGAGAGGACACAGGGAAATGGAAACACATACCCTGCTTATGGACTGGCAGGATTAACATAATTAAAATGGCAATATTCCCCAAAGCAATATACAGATTTAATGCGATGCCCTTAAAAATACCCATGACATTCTTCAAAGAAGTGGATCAAATACTTATGAAGTTCATCTGGAACAATAAACACCCTCAAATAGCTAAAGCACTCCTAGGAAAAAGGAAAATTGGGGGCATTACTTTCCCCAACTTTAAACTGTCCTACAAAGCAATAGTTATCAAAACAGCATGGTATTGGAATATAGACAGACACTCAGATCAGTGGAATAGGCTTGAGTTCTCAGACAATGTTCCCCAGACATACAATCACCTAATTTTTGACAAAGGAGCAAAAAGTCCTAAGTGGAGCAGGGAAAACCTCTTCAACAATTGATGCCGGCAGAACTGGTTAGCCACTTGTAAAAAAGCAAACATAGACCCCCAGTTAACATCATGTATGAAGGTTAATTCCAAATGTATTAAAGACCTTGACATCAGAACTGATACTATAAGTTATATAGAAGAACCCGTAGGTAAAACACTTCATGATATTGAGACTTAAGGCATCTTCAAGGAGGAAACTGAACTTTCCAAACAATTGGAAGTAGAGATAAACAGATGGGAATACATTAACTGAGAAACTTCTGCACCTCTAAAGGAATCGTGCCCATGATACAAGAGCCACCCACTGAGAGGGAGAAACTTTTCACCCAATACTCATCAGATAAGGAGCTAATATCCAAAATATACAGGGTACTGACAGAACTTTATAAGAAAAAAAACGTCTAATCCCATCAAAAAATGGAGAGATGAAATGAACAGACACTTTCATTAAAAAGAAATACAAATGGCCAAAAGGCACATGAAAGAATTCTCCTCATCACTAATCATCAGGGAGATGCAAATTAAAACAATGATGAGATACATCTCACACCACAGAAATTTGCACACATCACAAAGAATGAGAACAATCAGTGCTGGCGGGGATGTGGAGAGAAAGGAACTCTTATCCACTGCTGGTGGGAATGTTGTCTAGTCCAACCTGTATGGAAAGCGATATGGAGATTCCTCCAAAAAACTGGAAATTGAGCTCCCAGTCGACCCAGCTATTCCACTTCTAGTGATATACCCTAAAAACTCAAGAATAGAATACAAAAACCCCTTTCTCACACCTATATTTATTGCAGCACTATTCATAATAGCCAGGCTCTGGAAACAACCAAGATGCCCTTCAACAGATGAGTGGCTGAAGAAACTGTGGTACATATACACAATGGAATACTATGCAGCCATCAGGAGAGATGAAGTCATGAAATTTTCCTGTACATGGATGTACATGGAATCTACTATGCTGAGTGAAGTAAGTCAGAGAGAGAGAGAGAGATAGATGCAGATAGTCTCACTCATCTATGGGTTTTAAGAAAAATAAAAGTAATTTATGCAACCAATCCTCAGAGAAACGAGAGCAGGGCTGGAACTTCTAGCTCACTTCATGAAGCTCACCACAAAGAGTGGTGAGTGCAGTTAGAGAAATAACTACACAGAGAACTACCATAAGCATGTGAATGAATGAGGGAACTGGAAAGCCTGTCTAGAGTACAGGTGGGGGTGGGGTGGGATGGAGGGGTATTTGGGACATTGGTGGTGGGAATGTTGCACTGGTGAAGGGGGTATTCTTTACATGACTGAAACCTAATCACAATCATATTTGTAATCAAGATGTTTAAATAAAGAAAAAAGAATTTAAAATGTTTACAATCTAAATTTTTCAGGTAAATAAAGCTATAAGATAAAATAGCAAATATTTTCAAAAATAAAAAACAATAGCATGCAGGAGGGAGTGAGAGAGGGAGGGGTGGAGGAAGGAAGGGAGGGAGGAGAGTATTGAAAACATGCGTTTCTTCAAAGACAGAATGTGCCCCAGTATATATACGAGCATTAAAGTATGGAAGAATATAATATTTCAAAAGGGAGATGTAGGCAATATGTGCTCTAGAACCATGTATCCAGTCAACACAACATGTTTCATGTGGGTTTATATAGGGTTCTTCCTAACCTGTCCTATGTGGAACCCTATACCTGCTTAAGAGTCCATTGCCAGGGAAGTTTCAAGGAGAAGTATTGATGATCATTCTCAGTTGGAGGTGGGGGCCATCTAGCCTTCTCTAGGTCTACCCTGCTGCCAGGTTAAAGGTCTTATCAGGGCTTAATTATTAAAAGGTAGTTACTATGTAAAATAGAGCATGACAGTAATGCTATTAGCGGCTTAGGCTTGTGACAGAGTAAATTTTCAAATACCATTTTTTGGTTTTGCTACATCCCAAGAGCTTTTATTATGTCCTAGGAACCCATTGCCATAGCTAATCCCCTATTTATTGCTGCCTACTTACTTGCTTCAGTCAAGATGTTAAGCTTTAAGTTTTTGACATGTCAGATCAAACTGAATTTGCCCTTACCAATATTTTTTTATTTATCACCTGTCCTCCAAATCTCATAAAGGTGATTCTTCTAACCTCTATAGATTAGGAGACAAAATTTTATTTATAAATTCTGAGATGAGTGCTGCAAAAGAACTTAGGAGTCCTAAAGTACTGACACTTTGTTCACATACCTCATCTGCTTTTTGCTATAAAAGCAGATGTACTTTAGTCTATATAACTCTGATTTACCATCTCCAGATACTGAGTCAATTGTTTGCCATTTTACCAATATGAATAAATAAAGTAGCTTGAAATCCTGACTTTCTCTTAAATAGACACATGGCCACTATTTAATTTAAATTAGTTTTGGTTTATATTCTTGTGCTGACTATTAAGCTAATAACTATAACAATTAAATCAAGGGACTACCTAGATTTAAAAATATATGTCACAAATTAAAAGTTTTATTTTTGGAGGCAGAGAGGGTCCTTTCTTATGCTGTTCATCACTTATCATATGTCAGTGACTGACACAAAGATGTGCTTAATAAATATTTATGGGGTGAATACGTGATTATGCTAATGAGTTTGATTTAATTTAGTAATTTATTTCAAGTTGTTGGGCATGTATTTGCTCTATGTCTTATTTTAGGAGGTAGTAAATATGCTAAAAAGTTGAACAGAAACTAAACTTTATCTGCTAGTCTCTGAGATATAATGAGATAAAATAGTATGAGTATGAGATATAATAGTAGCAGAATATAAGGGGCTAAATGATGTAAAAATTAAAGAGTAGCCATATTATCAATGACCTGTGGTAATAGAGATTTAAGTCTGGATTTAAATCAGTGTTCTGCATTTTTTTCTCTGAGTCACCTTGAGTACATTATTTTAGTTCAGTTTTTTGAGCTGTAAATAGGGATGATATTTGCATATTCTTTAGAGAGTAATTAAATGTATAAATAAATAAATTCTAGTTAAAATGCATAAAATACCAAAGATCTACTAACTACTCAAACTCTTAGCTACTTTTATTTTAAACTAATAGTGACTTGGGACATGATTTGAATATTGAAGAAAATCGGGGTCACTGTTGGAACCTTAGTAAATGAGAGAAATAAAGGAAGGACCAAACATTGTATTTAAAGTTTTTTTATGAACATAGAGTTTATCAATTCAAGTGGGGTGATAAAGACAATGTTGTGTTTTATTAGATATATTGTGCAAGAAATGAATAGGAGGATTTCCAAAAATATGTTAATTTACCGATTTTGTGATAGTTATGCAGAAGAGAAAATATTATATTGCTGGATGAAGATGGGCTTTCGGATTCATTAGTATACTGTGTTTAAAGCTCATAAAATTTGATGAAATTTATAAATTCTCACTTAGGAATAGATAAACTTCTATGCCATGACATGTTTTTTAAAATAATCCACTTAAAAACCCTCTATTCTGGTGTATGTGTTGTGTGTGTATGTGTGTGTGTTGGTTGTGTGTGTGTGTGTGTGTGTAGATATAGTACAATGGAAAAATTACTTGCCTTTGCATACAGCCAATCCCCCAGTGCCTTATATTCACTAAGTACCTCCAGAACTGATCCTTGAGCACAGAACTAAGAGTTATCCTCTGAGCGTGTCAGGTGTGACTCATATCTCTCCCCCCACAAAACAACAACTACAAAAAGGAACGATATCAAAATCCTCTAATTTGAAACTCATGGGCTTATGATGAAGAGTTATTTCCCAAAGGTCACACAACACACACACACACACACACATAAATGGATTACTATAGTGTAAAAATAAATAATATTAAAGATAATTTGTATTAAAATATGATTAATATTTTAAATACACTTTTCAGAAACCTGGCCAGTGGAGGATGGCATTTCTATTTGATTCAGACAGAAGTCTTATGGAGAAGACAGAGCAGCATGATACAGTAAGTAGAAGGAACATAGGCTCGTAAAATTTTAGCAAAGTAGGCTGGAGAGATAATATGGAGTTTCAGACATTTAACTTTGCCTTGCATGTAATTGACCCCACATGTGCTTCTCTGGGCACCGCTGAGAGTGATAGAGCTCCAAGTGGACTGGAGAGATAATATGGAGTTTCAGACATTCAACTTTGCCTTGCATGTAATTGACCCCACATGTACTTCTATGGGCACCGCTGAGAGTGATAGAGCTAAGAGTAAGCCCTGAGCCCTGCTGGGTATAGTTTGGGGCGTAGTCCTAAAGCTAAAAATAAGCACTATCTATTATTTATATAATTATACATGTATATCTTTAAAACTGTGTGACCTTGGAAAAATTAAACTCTTTGAACTTAAAGCTTTCCTAGTGAGTTGAAAAAAGGAAATGATATTTATATCTTCCATAGAGTTTATGTGACATTTAACAGTAATACAGCATAAGTAACATACATGTGTTTTAGAATTATATTTATTAAAATATTGTGTTTATAAAGAAAATATAGTATTTTAGATATATATTTTTAATATACTATCAATATATTATACATCATATTAATATATATTTATTATATATTAATATATAATAATTCAGTTAATTATATTATATAAAATGCAAATATCAACATATAGCATATAATATGCTCATAAATATTAAAATATATAGATATAATATATAATTATATAATATAGAATCATATAACATTGTAATTATATATTATTGTATTTGTTATATAATTATTTAATATATTATATATCAATATATAAATGTATCTATAAATATATATCTAGAATAGTATTTTAATATATTATTTATAAAGATAATATATATGCAGATATAGTAACACTCAATTTATTTTGGTGTATAGTGGTTGATAAATGTATGATAAGTATTTTAAAATTTATTTTAGCCACCACGATTTACCAATTTTGCAATAATACTAATTGTAGTATTCATGTATACAACATTCCAATACCACACCCATTACCATTGCCTGCTATCCTCCACTATTATTTTAAGGTTTTCCCTGTACTCTTCCTATCTTCTGTGTTTCTGCTTCATTATCCACACTTTACTCCTCATGTCTTACTGACCTGGTAAGTTTTGTTCTGTAGACCAGTTCTTAAATTTTGTTGCTTAAGATCTTTTGTTGTTCCATTAGTATGGATTTTTATATCCAATATAAGAGATTATTCTGTATCTATCTCTCTTCTTCTAACTGACTTCACTCAGAATGATAGACTCCAATTCAATTCAAGTAGTAGTATATTGCATTATTTTGTCTTTTCTAATACCTGAATTATTATGATATATATGTACATATATAGCTATATAAAGATATATATCTTTAAATATAAAGAAATGTATACCTATATAAGGAGATATATATGTATATATAGTTATAGTTATATATAGCTATATGGGTATACATAGATATATGCTTATATAGGTATATAGATGTATATAAGTATATACAGGTATATGAAATGCTTATATATAAGCACATATATGCTATATATCTATATATGCCTTTATATAAAATATATATATAATATATATATGCCACAGTTCTTTATCTATTTATCTATTATTAAACATTGTATTGTTTCAAGATTTTGGCTATTGTGAATTGTGCTTCAATGAACATAGGAATGACATATCTTTTCTGAGTTGAGATTTTGAGCCCTGAAGGTAGATGCCTAGAAGTGTGATTGCTGGACTGGGGCCCCATCCCCCCCATCCTTCCTGTGTAACTTGATCTTACCTGCAAGACCCATTCCTGGGTGGGGTCTTGCTACTTGTAACTTTACCCGTTAGACCTCCCATTTCTGGGAGGGGTTTTGGAAGATTATAAAAGGTTTTGCCTAAGGGGCAAAAGGGGATTAAGGACTTGGCCAGCATGGAGAGGTAACAGGAGGAGACATGACTGGAAAAGGCTAAGACACAGGGCAAGCTAAGAATAGCATGCGTAAATGGTTAAGATAGACACACATGTGGTGGATAGGGCATGAATAAAGCTGATACTTCCTGAAACCTGTTTGTGAGTGAGATTTCTACCCACCGCTCTCCTGGACCCAGATACCCGCCTGCTGAGGGGGTTGCATAGCCACATTGCCTGGGATGGCAGAGAAAGACACCTTCATGTGTCCACCACCATCCAAGCCATCTTAAGGGCTGTTTTTCTACACTGGACCATATGGAATTTCAGTTTCTTAAGTTTTTTAGAGGTGCCCAACATTTTTTTTCCAAAATAGTTGAATAATTTATATTATTTCCATCAGTGCATGAAAGTTTTTTTTTCTCCATTTACCATGACACTACTGGTTGTTTTCAATATTTGTGATGTATGTCAGTATTTGACATAAAACAATGATAAGAGACAATAGGTAAATGACAATATTCATGGATCAACTTCTGTACCTGACATCTGACACTGCCAGATGTATGGTCAGATGTATGGCTACAGCACCCTGTTCCTACATCTTGACCGTTCACTACAGTAGCTGAGTTAAATTGAGAATAACCTCTAGTGCTCTGAGCACAGCATTTAGATTGTTATCCCCCCCAAACATACCAAAGAAAGATGCCTGTATTGAGTGATATGTATGTCTAGACCTCTGTCTGCTCTTTGAATTTCTTAATTTCCAAAGCTCTTGCAATATTTCTGAGGAACATCAGGCTTGGAGAATACTTTTTTCAAACTCTTAGTTTAGTAAAAAGTTGTTAACTGCAATTATTAAGATTTGATTTTAGGTTTAATTTTTGTTGGTGGTCGTTTATACTCAGTGCTCAGGATCATTCTTGAGGTGCCTAGTGAACCATATGATGTATCAGAGATCCAACCAAGGTTGGCCTAGTACAAGGCATATGCCTGGTTTCTTTTGTATTAACTCCCTAACTGTAGGTTTAATTTTTACATCAAATGTATTTGTGTCACTAATAGGGCCAATAATTTCCTCTGTAAAACTAGGGTTTAGAACAGTGGTTCTCTATTTTGGCTGTATATTTAAATAAACTTGGGAGCTTTAAAAAATCCTCATGCTGAGGCTTTATTCTCTACCAATTAAGTTAGAATCTCTGTGGTGTGTCCAAGACAACAGCATTTATTATAGTTCCCCAAGTGATTACAATGTGCAGTGAAGTTTCAAATATCTCCAGAGAATTTTGATCAATAATGCTCTATAGGTCCATGGTCTGTGCAGTTTGTTTTGGTAGATGGAGTTAAAATGTGTGCTCTGTCATTTAGAGATAGTATTCAGTAAGCAGTGAAGAAGGGCATCAAGATTGGAATGTTGCAATTTTTTTCCCACTGTATTGAGCAAAATACTTAGCTTTGTTATATCTCATATGGGAATAACTTTACTGTACTGTAAAGTAAGGCTCTCAACAGAGAAAAAACACTTAAATTCAATGTTATTATTTTTGTTAAATACAGACAAAGTTTATATTTGCAAAATAAAGTTTTCAAATCCCAGTTTGAAAAGGTATTTCATTCAAAATTATACCTAATTATTTTTTCAAAAATAAATATAAAATGCATATTTTTACTGAAATGTAAATATGACTAAGGGAAGTTTTCTCAATTGGTGGGCTAGGTTGAACACAAGTTAAAGCAATATGTTGGTAACAATGGCAACCTTTGTAGTGAGATATTTTATGACATCAAAAAGTTAAATAATAAGCCCTCAGAATTACTGCTATATATTTATTGCCAAATATAAAAAATCATTATTCTGTCAGAGATTTTAATTGAGGAAAACATTTATGCATTGGTAAGCAATGAAACCTAAAAGATAAAGAAACTGAATGACAAGTGTCTAACTATAATGTCCAAGTATCAAATGCATTTATTATACTTATATACTCGAGTATACACTGATCAAGTATAAGCCAACCCCCCTAATTTTACACTAAAAACTTGGAAAAAATTAGTGACTTGAGTATAAGACAAGGTGGCAAATGCACCAGCCACTGGTAAATTTCAAAAGTAAAAAATATATACCCAAAATAATTACAGTATTTGAGGAATCAGTAGGTTAAATATTTATTGCTAAAGGAAAACTGTAAATTAGCAACAATAACTTTAAAACTTTAATAAAGTGCAGAAAACCATAGCTTAGCAGGTAATCAAGCTAAATCACAAAGGTTAAAATCCTTCAAAACTTGATTCTTCCTCCTCATCATCCAAACAGAGCTTCAGCTGTATCTGATATGAGGGTATCAGCATAGACTGAGTTCGCAGATATCATCATCACTGCTATCAATCTCATACAAAGTGCAGAATATTGTGGGTTAAATAGTTCAATGGCTTCCAGTTCAGTTCAGCCGCCCTACCTCTTCAGCTCAGCCTCGACTTGTGGACTGAGCTGAAACACCCGCCCCCCTCTAGCAGACGGCAGAAGATGACTGGAGGACTACGTGGATTTGATTCAGTATGCGTGCATCGAATCAAATAACCAGTATGACCTGAGTATAAGCCGAGTTCAAGTTTTCAGCAAACTTTTGTGCTGGAAAAACTCGGCTTATACTCAAGGTATTCACGGTAATTGGATAAAGTATAATTTCCAAACTAGTTTAAAAATAATAATATAGTTAGAGAACAATGATTAGGATTAGTTATGTTCGGTCTTTTTTTTAGGTATGTTAGTTGTTTTAAGTAAAATACTTGCTCTTTAAATTTTTTTTTTATAACTAGAGCCATTTATATATTCTCTTATATTTGTGCAGCTAATATATATTCAAGATCCATGTGCCTTTTAATATTTTCTTTTAGTAAATTAGTTATTTTCCTAAAGTTGGTGCTGCTAAGAAGAAAATATGAGGACGGACCTTGGTTCCATTCTGGCGTCCCACATGATCTCCCAAGCCAGGAACAATTTCTGAGCACATAGCCAGGAGTAACTCCTGCAGCATCACTGGGTGTGGCCCAAAACCAAAAAGAAAAAAAGAAGAAAATCTGAACTATCTCATATGACAGAAAGATCTTATTAACATTCTCTCTTCTTAAGTTTTTTTCCTTGGGATTTATTTTTATTTCAGCAGCAAGAATAAAACAAACAACTTTATAATTTATTTCTAGAATAAAAAATGATTATATTCATGTTTGTGAGTTCTAGCTCTCTTTTACCCCAAGCAAAAAGTTCCTGTACTTTCATTTGGATGTGATCCAAAGGGTTTGGCAATAAGACTCTTACAATGACCTAAAAGGGTAGGTAAAATTCTGTAGCCACAATTTTAATACTATAGAATAGAGTCAGTGGCACCTCAAATAAACCATATAAGAAGAGTAGGAGAGTATCAGCAGCTACATATGATTATTGATCAAAAAGGTTCTCTTAAATTTTCTTGGACTTTATAAGTTCTGATATTATTATACAATTAAAATGGAAAAAATGTAAGTGAAAAGAATAGGAGTAAAGAGACGTTTGGGGGAGAGAAAGAGATTTGAGCAGAGAGGTACCAAGGAATGTAACGTACTACTGAAAAACAAAAAAGGATGGGAGATAAATATTATTTGGATTAGATAAATCAACATATAAGCACTTAATATTTGATACATTTCATGTCATATTGCATATTTTCATTGCCATATTCCTCTAAAATGTATAGTTTGAAAAGAAACCATATATTTAATGGTCACTAGTAAGCTATATATTTAGAGAAAAAGTCTACTAACTGGATTCTGTAATTTCCTATATATGTTCTTATACTGATTCTAGAATAATTTACTACACCATTTATTTCATGATCTCATCAGTCTGGTTCTTGTAACATTTGTCTGTGTGTATGCCTGTTTGACCATTACCTTAATTAATATTTTATTAACAAATCTAAAACTTTAAGATTCTGTTGTGGTAGAAATATATCAAAAAAACAAAAACAACAACTGAAGGGGCCAGAGCAGTGGCACCAAGCGGTAGTATGTTTGCCTTGGATGTGCTAATCTAGGACAGACTGTGGTTCAATCCCCCTGGTGTCCCCATATGGTACCCCAAGCAGGAGTGATTTCTGAGCAATAGCTAGGAGTAACCAACTGTGGCCCCAAAAAAGCCAAAAAAAAACAAACAAAAACAAAATTGGATAAGTAAATGTGCAAATATTCTAGGTTGGGTTTTCTAAAGGCAGAACTAACGATTTCTGTTTTATCCATTTCCTTTTGACATGTTCACTGTAAGCATGCTCATGTAAAAATGCCTCAATACTTATTTGCCTGAATAACTGCATAAAGAGATTTATAGATAAAAATAGATTGAGGGGCAAAAATATATATCTGCTTTTATGTTGATTCATTAATATAATATATTAATTAAATATGACTTTCTAAACGCAGTATATTTTTCTAATAATATATTTTGATAAAAATGACTAATATTGGTAATGGAAAGAATTTTGAACAGAAGTTATAACTTGTAAGATCTGTTTTTACATGTTCAATCAAGTCTTTTATTCATTTTTGTTTTTCTTTTATTTAGGAAAAAGTAATGATGTATATATTCTACAAACACTAAAACTCAATATTCTCTCAAGTGTTACCTCTCAAGATCTGTCATCTTGGAAAGTTTGCATTCTGAGTTTCTTCAAATCATTCTATATACTTCACTTTTTCTCAGGTGGACCAAAGACTTCTAATATAGATTTTTACCTAGGTGGAGAAAATGTTAGTAATTTCTACAAAGTGTTTCTGCAGAAGTTTAAATAAATTCTTTGGTGATTTTTCATTGGTGTATAAGCCATATCTTCCCCTTATATCTGGTGAGTTCATGACTGCTGAAACTAAAAAATATGGCAGAATTGATGCAGACTTTGAGACCAGATAATAAAGCCACGAGTTCCTAACTTGCTTGTTGAAACAGTGATCTGGGATAGGAGAAGTTTAATTATGCTGAAGCTGGGAATGTCATTTGTATGTCTGAGCAGCTAATCATCTAGCTGGGGTGAGCTTTTCCTCTATCCTTCCCAAAATGCCACTATTATGTGTGAAGAAGGCATATTTATAGAAGCTATCTTTATGGTCCTAAGCTCTGCTGGTTCCAGTTAGCTGAATCACCCCACAACAAATAGCAAAGACAATACACAATTTTGAGTTCATAACCATAATAACTGCGAGCACAATGAAATGTTTTTGTTTTGTTTTGTTTTGTTTTATTCTATTGCCATAAGTGACTTTTTATGTTGTTGCTATTGGTCCAGATGTTAGTGTTCAAGGTTTGCTCCTAGCTCTGTGCTTGGGATCTCTTCATGATATGTTTCAGTGGCTTGAACCCTGCTTGGCTGCCAACCAAGGAAAGGCATTCTACTTGCTGTGCCATCTCTTTAGTTGAATGGACATTTTTTTTTTAAATGCTGGGCTAGTTACTGGAACAATTCAAGATCAAATTTCATATCTGAAGGCATATTAAAAAGTATATAGTGTTTTATCTTTTGTGGAGTGCGATCATTTTAAGTTCAATTTAATTTGGAAATCCTCAATTAGTTTTTCCCATATTTTTCTTTGTATTTATATTACATAACAAATTCAAAGTTTATTTTTTGTCTGTTGTTCCATCTTGTTTTTGGTTTTTTTAGGTCCAGTCACCACAGCAGTGCTCAGAGGTTACTCCTTTCTCTTATCTCAGCTCAGGGGATGTATATGGGATGTCGAGGATTGAACCTTGGTCCATCCTGGTGGGTGGCATACAAGGCAAATGCCGCCTATCTACCCATCCTACCTGTTAACTCCTGGCTTCCAATATTCAATGTTTTTATTTTATATTGAACACATTTGGAATTATCTTAATTAAAATTTCAGCTGCTATATCTTTTTTTGAGAAATAAATATGTTTTAATAGAATGCTTCTTTCTATTATACTATACCTGAAATTATTTCCTCAGGGACCTGATTTAGTCCAGAGTTTGTAGGTATTGTTCTTGGCTTGGAATACTCTTTATTCCACTGGCTCACTCTGGCATATGTTAAAATATATAACATAATAAAAGGTTTTCAAAACCAAATAATTAAAGATATTGTATACTATATCGTCTTCTTATAGTGTAATATTGAACAATAGCATGTTTCATAATTGGAGAGGTTTTTATTTAAGTAAGAGACTTTGTTTAACACAGGGTTTTTATTTTGGACATCCCCAGATCTTCTAAATATATAAGTCTTATTATTTTTTGATATCCAATAGTAAAGCTTTATTTTATTTTTGATTTACATAAAGTTCTTCAAATTTATGAAGATATAACATAGATGATGGCCTTTAAAGAAAATAAATGGCAAATGTGAAGAGAATTCTCAGAAGGTAGAACCAGAAAAGTAAGCACTAACACTGATTAAAAGCCATCACAGTCTGGTTATGTGGATCAACATTAGAGAACTTGCCTGCATGCATGAGGCCCTGAATTCAATGCTTAGTACTATTAGTAAAAACAGCCATTGTAAATTATCAAGGCCTATTATTATGGATATTCTTACCTCTTATTCACTCCATCTATTTGGTTCCAAGGTTCTACTTAGTATTTACAGGAGCATAATACATGTTTGAAAGGGTCTATTAAATTATAATTATTTAAATTTTATTTTTATTTGTATCATTTAATTTTCTTGACAGCTTGACTAAGTATAAAGAATGAATGCGTTTTACCTAATTTGTTTATTTCTTTGGGTTTTTGGGACACACACAACTATGCTCAGGTGTTAATGACTCTGTACGCAGGGATCTCTATGAGCAGGCTTGTGGGGACCATATGTAATGATAGGGATATTAAACCTGTGTTGGCCATGTGCAAAACAATTGCCCTACCTAATACAGTCCCCCAGTTACTTAATTTTATACAGTGAAACTTTTGAATTTGTGTTATTAGAGCATAAATGTGATGATGGAACTCTAGGCCTCTCTGGGTTGATTTTCAAATTATGCGTACACTTTAGATAAGTAACAGTTTCACAGCTACATATTCTTAAAAGTTGCTAGACCATCAATTGGCTTGTCAATACACCTTTAAAACATCAAATGCAAAGGCAAAATATTGTGTCCTGTTAAAACAGCAAGATAAACTCATAAGAAGAGAATTTTCATCTAAATACTCTAGTTTCATAAAATAGGACTCGTCAAAAGTCCTTGAGAAAGTATTTCAAACATGACACTGAAAATGTGAGGGATTAAAAAAAAGTAAGTTAAGAGAAAGCACTTTTCAAAAGAATTAAATAGGGAGTGATAAAAATGTCAAAGTGAACTTCATTTAATAATGGGGGAAAATAAAACTCTAAAGCTATCTTCAGATGAATCAGCTGGAGATTCCAACACTAGATGAGAACAAAGCTAAGAAAAATAATACTTTAGAGATGGGGGAAACAAAAGGAACATTGTTAACTATTGAACTAACATATAGAAACTGTTTTATTTAGTTTCTGATGAAAAGTTCCAAGATCAAAGAAATTCAGTAAATTTGCATAAAAATAAATTCTTTTTTAGTTAGATATCTAAGGGCTTTAATTTGTATTGTTATTTACTCTGGTATATATATATTAGATAGTATTTTCAAAATTCACTCGATTACATAAATATTTTTAAGCAATTACCTTCTTGGTGTGCTTGGTTGCAAGGAGACAACTTGGAGAATTATTTAAGATAATATTTTAATAGTTCATACTGACTTTATCATGAATCTAGCTAACATATATTCTATAGACATCTATAGTTCTAGCTCTCTAGTCTCACTCTAATTAGCATAGTGTTGGTGTAGCTTCTGCTTCTCCAAGTTTAAATTGACTAATTTTGTGCTTTATGATATTGGTTTTTTTTAATAGAAAAGTGAACAAAAAGATAAGCAGACTCTGAAACTTGTATGCTGTATATGTCATAAATGTTAGGGCTTGAAATTTATCCTTTTTTAACACAACTTTGTTGCCTTTCAAAGGACAAAAAGCAAAGAAGGAAAGGACTTAGTTTTGCTAATAAATGAGTTCTTACTTGTTTTTGTTTTTTGGGGAGGCACACTGGATGCTCAGGTGTTTCTCCTGGCTCTGTGCTCAGAAATCTTTCCTGGCTGCCTTTGGGAAGCTTATGGGATGCCAGGGTTAGAGCCTTGATGGGCCTTGTGCAAGACAAATGCCCTACCCACTGTGCTTTCACTCAGGCCCCAATCAGTTTTTATTTGAATAAACCATTTTCTGAATAGAACTCTGGTTTGGTTTGAATTTTTAGAAGATATAAATTTTTATGAAAGTAAATATTTATTGAAAATTGCTCCTCAGATTGGACACTGGTGATAAATCTAACAAGTTATAAACAAAAAGAAGTAAAACCTGTTTTCAGTTTTGAATAAAATAGACATTTAATGTACGATTAGACTTTTCCATGAGAAAGTCATGATAAGTCATATGCCAAAAAATACACTTTGAATGATTTTGTAAACAATTTGAGATAGAAAAATTTAAAAGGTAAGTGTAAATGTGAATGTGGACATTTGCAAGGAGGACAGAATGTTGATAGATTTGTTAGCTTCATAAAGGGACAGACAATTTGAATATGAAGGAAAAAACAGTAGTCATATTGATAGCTAGCTATGGAGTTAGAAGTCTGTCTTTATCTTTGTCTCTATCTCCACTCATCTTTTCAGTTTTCATCCTTTCATTGAATTAATTTCTCATTTTTTAAGTCAGCTTTGGAAACGACTTATCCAATTATGGAGCAATCCAAAGGAAGTACTAGTGCATTTTTGAGGTCTCATTTACTGGCAGGCACTTTCTTTGCTCAAAGCTTTATTCCACTGTGGTCATGGGACTGAAGGTATGTTTGTTGCTTCTTACTCCAACATCAAGTGGCATTTTTGCTCACTTATTATTCTCTACTTGCTGTTTTGCATTTCCCTAACTGCTGTTTTGTCTGTGAACAGAACATGCTAAGCTTCTGAAAGTAATTTATCTCTGAAATAGTAGTTTTCTGAAACAAATGTATACCACATATCCCTAATTTATGGATATTACACATTGGAATTGATGAATACCTTGTTATAAATTTTAGTAAGGCCTACAGGGGAGGAGGAGAAGGTTAGATTTCTAAAGTCAGACTTTGTGAGGACAAATGCAAGAACAAAAAGAAGCATACTCTACTGAATTTGGAAATTTATATTTTCTGTTTATATTAGAATGTATGAGTTGTTCAACATGAAAACAAACTCAGGCTATATATGCTATTAAATTAATTTAATTTTAATTTTTTGAATAATTTTTTCTAAGTCATGTGAGATTCAGAGTTTAATCCTAGCTCTTAAAGCCTGACAAGGCTTTGGGGACAATACATGGTACACATAATTAAAGCCTTGTCAGCTACTTACAAAGCAAATGCTTATCTGATGTGTTTTATGCACTTAGAAATTATCTCTGGTGGGACTCAGTACATGTAGTGTTAATAATTGAATCCTGGGTTGGTTTTACACAAAATCACCTTTCCCATTATACTGTATTTCAGCCTTCAGGTAATATATTGACTTCTGATAAATGCAAAAGTAATTCATGATTTTTTCTTTTATATATATAGGAATATTTTTAAAATTCCATAGCAATTTTATAGCTTCAGTATCTATAATACTTTGTGTTTCTCTGTGAATAAAGGAAGAAATAAATGTGAATCTTAATTCCCTTGTTTATAACTTTGAAAGCCTAAGGATAAAAAAATCATACAAAAGTGGTATTACCAGGTGAATACATAGAAGCCTCACTATTGTTTTTTTTTTTGATTATTGTAGATTTATTCCTATCTCCTCTGCCTATGTACAGATAGATAAGATACACACTTATAGTTGCAGTCTCAGTACTAGATAATGCTAGGCATATAGTAGGATTTCAATAAATATTAAGTAAATAATTAGTGGATTAGTAAATGAAAACCACTCAAAGGGGAAGAAATGAAACAGATAAGATTGTTATTTATGAAAAACATTATATTATGATCAATGCTTGAGATAGATAATGACTCCCGATCTTTAAGCCAGCAGATTATTTCTGAGTGCCTTCATTACCTATTATATTAGCACATGCATTGGAAAACTGTAGACTGCTCATATTCAGGCCTAAGATAAGTCATCTCTGAAAATTAATCTTCATCTTACTATTGTGCATAACACATTGACATTGTAATTTTTGAGTGATTTGAGACTTTTCTTATGACTTTAATGCAGTGTTGTTCAACATTTTTCTGATTCTTCTCCTTTTTGCCTTCTTTCTTTCCTTTGGGATCCTGTTCTAGCACTTGGTTCCACTTGGTTTCATGCTGTGGCCATCCGTTTATACAATTTTCACATGTACCCAACTTGGACTAACTGAGTTGAGAAATTCTGGTTTAATGCATGAATAAATATTTTTAAATAAAACATGTATTTATTAGTACTTATCAAATTCTACTAGTATCATTCTGTTTTATGATATGATACATAATTTTAATACTCATTTAAGAAATAGATTTATTTATTGGATACTTTTATTTTTAAAAGTATGACATATTTGTTCATAAGTACTATTATTAAATGTTCATATTTAAATGTATTATTATATTTTATTCATATTTTAATACAAAAATGTTTCTTATTATAGGAAGAATAAACTGACTTATTTTCATGGTTTATTTATTTTTTCTTCCCTCCCTCCTCCCTCCCTCCTCCTTCCCTCCCTCCCTCCCTCCCCTCCCTCCCTCCCTCCCTCCTCCCTCCCTCCCTCCTCCTTCCTTCCTTCCTTCCTCCTTCCTTTTCCTTCCTTCTCTTCCTTCCTTCTTCCTTCCTTCCTTCCTTCAACTAGCAATTCTTAATAGATTGCAGCCTAACTCACTTTTAGTCTGTATTCTGGTTACCCATGTGTTGGCTTTGTCATTAATAATAATTATTTTAGTTTATTTAAACAGCATAATAATTATACCTGTCAATCACAAGTGTGTACATATTACATAAAAACTTAACAAAATTAAAAACTTAAAACTAAGTCAGATATATAGTTTCTAATCTAAATTTTTTAGTTTGTCAATGGGAGTATTTATAAATTTTGTTTTTCTCATTGTTAGAATTCTATGAAAATTTCAAGTTTTGTTACTTTTTATTTTCCAGTTTGAATAAGTGTTTAACATATTTATTTCAACAGTGGTTGATTTAATTTAAAATGTATTTGTTTACCAGGGGTCTTCAACTATGGCCCACAGACACCATGAGGCTCACCAAGGACCTTTATCTGACCTGCCAAAGTTTTTGCCACCTTGGTCTGTCTGTTAATAGCCAACTTTTCCCAGGCCTGTAGTGTGCATTGATGGGATGTGGGCCACACTATCTGAATTGCCTCCTTCTTTCTATTCTCTCAATCTCAGGTAGGTGTCCTCAAACTATGGTCTGCCAAAAGTAGGCCCATATTTTCCAAAGAACGCAGGAGCTTTTTGATTTAACTTTTTTGTTCCCATTTTGTCTATTGATTTCAATATAAGGTATGTGCACTGTGCATAGCAATTTATTTGTAGGGTTTTTTATTTTTATAATTTTTATTGAGACCAATGTGAATTATAAGTCTTTCACAGTAATATTTAAGGTACATAGTGAGAGTGAGTTAGGGCAATTCCCACCACCATTTTGACCTCCCTTCTCCCTCTTCCCAGCATGCTTCCCCTGTCTCCACCCTTAACCCCTGGACTGTTAGTGTAACAAGTCCCTTTTGTGTATGGCTTGTTGTAGTTTGTGTCTCTTGATTCTATTATTATTGACTTTAAGTTGGGTATTTAGGGCTGATCTTTTTTTTTTTTTTTTTAATTTTCATTCAATGTTCATGAGACTGCTTGCCCCTGGTACCATCCACTCCCCCCATCCCTCAATTTATGAGGCAGGACAAGCTATTTTATGGTCTATGGTTTTTATTAAATAAAAGGTTATATTAAAACAAAGGTGGGGATGAGCCCTGTGTAGAAGCTATGAATTTAAATTTAAGAGAAGAAAGAAAAACAAAAAACCCACCAAATAAAAAAAAAAGGAGGGGGGCAGGTGTGGCAAGTTTGTTTGTTGGGTTTTTTTCATAGTAATTGGGGAAATTAGAATAAAAATTCCCTTGGCTTAAGAGATACAGGGTTTCTCCACCCTTGAAGCACACTGTCATGGGATCAACTATAGACTATGGTCAATTTTTTTTAAACTATAGTTTAACACTCCAAAAGTTGAAGGACAGTGAACAGGCCTGTTTAAAAAGTTTGGGGATCCCTAGTAGACTTTATATTTGTGAAAAGCCATAAAGGATAAAAATTGAATTATTTCATTTTATAATTCTCTGCATCAGTAGCCAAGTACAAAAGCCCTTCCAAACACTGCTTCCAAAATCTGTAGTTTACACATATTATCATATACTTATGAACATAATTTGGTGGCTAAAATATAAATTTGACAAACTTTAGGTACTTTATTTCTATAAAAATGTTGTTATCACATATTTGTCAGCATATATAATTTTTTTATTTTTTATGATTATTATTTATGATGTTTTCAACAGAAAAGAAATATTTTTATTGCCCAAAGATTTTTTTTCCCCTGGCCCTCTTATGGGGTTCCACAGTATTGGGGTGCTCAGACTATTTTTAATTAATATCTTTACTTAAATACCTTGATTACAAACATGTTGTAGTTGGGTTTCAGTCATGTATTAAAAAAAAACATCAACAGTGCAACATACCCATCCCAATGTCCCAAATCTCCCTCCTTCCCACTTCATCTCTGCCTGTATTCTAGATAGGCTTTCTACTTCCCTCATTCATTCACTTTGTTATGATAGTATCAATGTAGTTATTTCTCTAACTGCACTCATCACTCTTTGTGGTGAGCTTCATGTTGTGAGCTGGACCTTCCACCTTTCCTCTCTTTTGTCTCTGTGAACTATGCAAAATGTCTTCTATTTTCTTAAATCCATAGATGAGTGAGACTATTTGCATCTATCTCTCTCCTTAACTTATTTCACACAGCATAATAGATTCCTGTACATCCATGTATAGGAAAATTTCATGACTTATGTCTATGATGGCTGCATAATTTCATGTGTTTAAGTACCACAGTTTCTTTACACATTCATCTTTTGAAGGGCTTAGGTTGTTTCAGAGTCTGGTATTGAAATAGTGCTGCAATGAATATAGGTGTGAGGAAAAGATTTTTGTATTGTATTTTTATGTTCCTAGGGCAAATCCCTAGGAGTGGTATAGTGGATCATATGGGAGCTCAATTTGCAGTTTTTGGAGGAATCTCTATATTGTTTTCCATAAAATTTGGACTAGATGGTATTGCCAGCAGTGAATGAAAGTTCCTTTCTCTCACATCCTCACCAGCACTGCTTGTTTCATTCTTTGTGATGTGCATCAATCTATGTGATATGAGATGGTATCATAGTTGTTTTGATTTACATCTCCCTGATGATTAGAGATGCGGAGCAATTTTTCATGTGTCTTTTGGCATTTATATTTGTTCTTTGAGAAAGTGTCTGTTCATTTCTTCTCATTTTTTGATGGGATTCGGTTTTTTTTTTCTTGTAAAGTTTTGTCAGTGCCTTGTATATTTTGGATATTTGCCCTTATCTGATGGGTATTGGGTGAATAGTTTCTTCCACTCAGTGAGTGGTTTTTCTATCCTGGCACTATTTCCTGTGAGGTGTAGAAGCTTTCAGCTTAATATATTCCATCTTTTTATCTCTGCTTCCACTTGTTTGGAGAGTGCTGTTTCTCCTTAAAGATGCCTTTATTTTTATGGAGTGTTTTACCGATGTGTTGTTCTATATACTTATGATTTCAGGTATGATATCAAGGTCTTTAATCCTTTTGGATTTTACCTTCGTACATGGTGTTAGCTGGGGATCTGAGTTTGCTTTTTTTGCAAGTGTCTAACAGTTGTACCACCACTTGTTGAAGACACTTTTCTTGCTCCATTTAGGATTTCTTGCTTCTTTATCAAAAATTAGGTGATTGTATGCTGGGAAATATTCTCTGAGTACTCAAGCACTGATATGAGTGTCTGTCTGTATTCTAATACCATTCTTTTTTTGATAACTATTGCTTTGTAGTACAGTTTAAAATTGAAGAAATTAATGCACCCATATTCTTTTCCCCAAGGATTGTTTAGCTATTCAAGGGTGCTTTTTTGTTTCAAATGAATTTCAGAAGTGTTTGATCCACTTTTAAAAAATGCCATGGGTATATTTAGAGAGATTGCATTAAATCTGTACAATGCTTGAGGAGTACTGCCATTTTAATGATGTTAATCCTGCCAATCCATGAGCAGGGTATGTGTTTCTATTTCCCTTTCCTTTCTTATTTCTTCGAGCAGTGTCTTTGTATATTTTATAGTTTATATTTTATAGTTTATTTATATGTTATAGTTTTCTTTGTATAGGTCCTTCACGTCTGCCAAAGATTTGTTATCACAGATGTATTGTGTTGTATTTTTTCTTGAGTTTAATATTCAATTAGGAAGAACTTATTATACAGATATTAGATACTATTTAAGTATTTTTATTAGATTACAATTTTACTAATTTTTTTATAATAGTGTGAATATTACGCTTTTGGTCTATGAAGTTATTTGTATCTTGACCATCAGCATCATGCCCAAGTGCTATAATTTGGTTTTCCTCATATAAAAAACCTTTACTCTGCTTGTTTGGCAAATTCAGTTCTGTCACAGAATCTCAAAATTCTTTTTTTTTGTTGCAAAGATAATTATTTATATAATAAAATAAAAAACTAACTATGATTTTAGAAAAAGACAAAAATATTTGATTATATCTTTTTCTTATTTGACAAGCCTTTTTGCATAAATATTTCTCTACCCACCAAAATGTTGACTACATATTATAGAAACATGAAAATAGGATTCCTACAAAAATATAATCATATTTCATTGGAAACAGAAAATCAGAATCATAAAAGGTTAAAAATGTTTAATTTAGATATTATTGTTCATATGTAAAACAGTATATATTGTTTTTTTCTGTTATAGAATCATTAGACTTTAAACAAGAACTTAATTGGATGCATACTGATAAAAAATAATTTGGGGGAGTAAGCAAGATATTTAGGAACAAAATGCCTATGTGAATATTACCAGTAGTTACATATCCCTTGGATTCTTGACAGAGGTAAGGATTAATTTTATATAAAGAACAATTATTAAGTTTTTTGTTGGGACTTCATTTGTTTATGTTGCTTCAACATGCGTAGAAACTCTTTGCCTTTCACCTAAACTAATCAATGTTAAATGTTAGAGCTTTAAAGTGGTAAATTTATTGCTCTCAGCACTCCTATGTTAATCCGAGACTTTATGATAGCCAGAATTGGAAGCAACCTAGGCGTCTGATGACAGACAGGTTAAAGAAATTGTGGTTCATCTACATAATGAAATATTATGAAGCCATTAGGAAAAATGAAGTCATGAAATTTGCTTATACATAGATGGAAATGGAAATTAATATGATTAATTAAATGAGTTAGAGGGAGAGGGGCAAACATAGAATACTCTCACTCATCTGTGGGACATAAGGAAAATAAAGTGTTGGTCTGATATCCAGAGACAATAGAAATGAGGATTAGGAGGACCAGTCCATGGAGGTTGCTTGCCACAAAGTGTGGAGAGTAGAAAAACAGTTGGAATAGAAGTAAAAGCTTACCCTAGATGCAGGCAGGAGAGTATAGATGGGAGGGAAGAGGGCATCAGGGAGGGTAAGCAGAAAACTATTGACATTGGTGGAGGGAAATGTGTACTGGTGAAGGTTGTTTTATTTTGTATTTAACTGTATGACTGTATATTTATACGACTGTAATTTCAATATGAACAATTATCTGTTAAATAAAACTGTAGTATGAACAACCTTGTAGCCATGGTGTTTAATAAAAAAAACCTCAAAAATAAATAAAGATTTTAAGCACCAGAACAATACTAAAACAACCTGGTAATTGGTGTTTCATTTCATGAAGCTCTGCATGCTCTTAGACTTTCACTATGGTTTGTTACACATTATATAATGGAGAAAATATATGAAGAGCATCCAGAATGAGTAAAGGGGCTAAGTATTTACCTTGACTGTGGCTGAATCTGTTTTGAAATGCTAGCATTGACTATTGTTCTCTGAGTACATCAGGAATGATCCCTGAGCATAGAACCAAAATTGATTCCTAAAATCAGCAGGATGTGGCCTTAAAACCCTAAAGAAAAGTAGATATACATACACAGTATATTTTTTTCCATTTTTCTTTTGTTAGGCCCTACCCAGTAGGGCTCTGGACTTAGTCTTGGCTCTGTGTCAGGGATTTATATGGTGGTGCTTTTAGGACCATGTATGGTACCAGGGATCAAACAGAGTCATCTCCATGCAAAGCGAGTACCATATTTTCCATGCTATTTTATCAGCCCACGAAGGACAATTTTTTAATCAAAATTGTTGAGAAAATTATTTTTTAAATTATTTAAATTGCCTGATATTTAACAATCTTTTAAAATGTCAGGGATCCCTTCCAAAATGTCAGAAATATAAAATAATAAAGATCTCAAGCCTGTGGAAGAATCTGAGCAATGATGAAATAGTGATGAAATGAATGAATATTTAATGAGGAAAAAGGATAGAAGAATGCAAACATGCAAGAAAGAAAGCTCAAACAACTGAAAAAAACTTGTGAATGACTGTAGTAAGTTGAAGTGGACGATAGTCAGCCGACACGATTATTGTGGAAGGCTAAAAGGTTAATATTCAGTGGAGTGAAACATAGTTTTTTGTGAGTTGTTGATCAAATATAAGATGTATGATTTAAATAAAAAGTATACTTCTCTAGCAAAAATAAATCAATTTTCTATTCAATTATCAACCTTTAATATTTATTAATGTATTTTAGTATTATAAGATCTTGTTAATTTACAAAAATAGTACTTGGCATTTAGAAAGTTCTTAGTTTTATTATTTAATTCTATAGCAAGTTATAGTTTCAGAAAAATATCCTTTTCTGTATTTATCTCCGTAATTTTCTGTATTTTTTTAACCCTCAGCTCCAATCTTGAAATCAATTCTAGTCCTGATCTGACTCTTGTGATAATACAACTCCATGACATAAATTTTGCCTGTGTAAGGGCCACAGATATAGTGCAAGAGGGAAAGTACTGGCCTGGAAAGTAGATAACCAACATGGTCTCAAGCACTTTGGGTAGTGATTGCTGAACACAAAAATAAGAATAATTCCTGAACATTGTCAGGCATTGCCTGAATTTTTATTTTTTGGAGACATCTCCATATTTTATTTTTCTTTCTTTTCTTTTTTTTTTTTGTCTTTGTTTTTGTGTTTGTGTTTGTTTTGGGGCCACACCTGGTGACACTCAGGAGTTACTCCTGGCTATGTGCTCAGAAATTGTCCTAGCTTGGGAGACCATATAGGATGCCTGGGATTGAACTCAAGTTTGTTCTGGGTCAGTCTCCTGCAAGGCAAACGCCTACTGCTGTGCTATTGCTCCGGCCTCTATTTTTTCTACTAGGATTGGGCAAGGTGTAATTTCCATCAACATGATGAGGGTTCGTTTTTTCCACATTCTTGCACATGTGTTTTCCTTATTGATAATCAGTCTGTCTTCTTTCATAGTATTGTCTATTAATATTCTATCCCATTTTAATGGGTTATTATTTTTATATTTTGCTTAGTTTTGTATTTTACAGACTTTTTTTATTCCTTTACAAGTATTATGTACAGATAGCCTCTTGCAGTCAGATGTGTGTCTATTTATTTTATTTCACTTTCTTTTGCCATTCAGAAATTTTCCAATTCTATAGTTCCACTTGTCTTGTTTTGTTATCTTTGTTGATAGAATCAGGTCATGAATATTTCTTTGATATTCACATCCTGGAGAATTTGCTTATGCTTCCTAAATTAACTTCTGGTTTCTGGTCCCATTTTTAGTGTTTTATCTTTGTCTTTTTTTTCTTCTTTCTTCTTTTTTTCTTTCTTTCTTTCTTTTTTCTTTCTTTCTTTCTTTCTTTTTTCTTTCTTTCTTTCTTTTTCTTTCTTTCTTTCTTTCTTTCTTTCTCTTTCTTCTTTCTTTTTCTTTCTTTCTTTCTTTCTTTCTTTTCTTTCTTTCTTTTTTCTTTCTTTCTTTTTTCTTTCTTCTTTCTTTCTTTCTTTCTTTTCTTTTTCTTTTTTCTTTCCTTTCTTTCTTTCTGTCTTTCTTCTATTTTTCTTCATTCATTTTTTTTCTTTCTTCCTTTTTTCTTTTCTTTTTTTTTTTTTTCTTTTTTTTTTTCTTTCTTTCTTTTTTTTTTTTTTCTTTTTTCTTTTTTCTTTCTTCATTTACTTTTTTCTTTCTTTTTTCTTCTTTTCTTTCTTCTTCTTTCTTTCTTTCTCTTTCTTTTTTTTTCTTTTTTTCTTTCTTCTTTTTTTCTTTTTTTTTCTTTCTTTTTTTCTTTTTTTTTCTTTTTTTTTTTTTTCTTTCTACTTTTTCTTTCTTCTTTCTTCTTTTTTTTTTTTTTTCTTTTTTCTTTCTTTCTTTTCATCTTTCTTCTTCCTTTCATCTTTCTTTCTTTTTATTTTTTTTCTTTCTTTTTTCCTTCTTTCCTTCTTCTTTCTTTTTTTTCTTTTCTTTCTTTTTCTTTCTTTCTTTCTTTCTTTTTTTTCTTTTTTCTTTCTTTTTTCTTTCTTTCTTTCTTTCTTTTTTCTTTCTTTCTTTCTTTCTTTTTTCTTTCTTTCTTTTTTCTTTCTTTTTCTTCTTTCTTCTTCCTTCCTCCTCACTCCTTCCTTCCTCCTCACTTTCCTTCCTTCCTTCCTTCCTTCCTTCCTTCCTTCCTTCCTTCCTTCCTTGCTTCCTTCCTTCCTTCCTTCCTTTCCTTCCTTCCTTCTTCCTTCCTTCCTTCCTTTTTCCTTCCTTCTTTCCTTCCTTCTTCCTTCCTTTTCAAACCCTGATTATAAAATGACTATAGTTGGGTTTTAGTCAAAAAAGAACACCCCCATTCGCCAGTATAACATTTCCACCACCAATACACCCCATTTCCCTCCACCACACCCTCTGCCTGTATTCGAGACTTGCATTCTACTTCTCTCCTTAACACTGTCACGACAGTTGTTAGTGTTCTAAATGCACTCACCCTCCTTGAAGTGAGCTTCTTATCATGAGCTTGTCCTTCTGACCCTCATTTCTAGGCATTATTATAATAATGTCTCTTATTTTTCTTAAAACCCATAGATAAGTGAGACTATTCTGTGTCTCTCTTTCCCTGACTTATTTCACTCAGCATAATAGTTTCCATGTTCATCCATATATGAGACAATTTCATGACTTCATCTCTCTGACAGCTGCATAATATTTCATTGTGTAAAGAAACCACAGTTTCTTTAGCCATTAATCTCTTGAAGGGCATCATGCTTGTTTACAGTATCTGGCTATTTTAAATAGTGTTGTGATGAATACAGGTGTGAGGGAGTGTTTTTTGTATTGCACTATTGTTTCCTAGGTATATCCCTAGAAATGTTATAGCTGGATCATTTGGGAGTTCAATTTCCAGCTTTTTGGCATTCTACCAGCAGTGAATGAGAGTTCCTTTCTCCCCACATCCCTACCAGCACTTATTGTTCTTGATCTTTGTGATGTGTGCCAGTCTCTGTGGAATGAGATGGTACCTCACTGTTGTTTTGATTTGCATCTCCCCGATGATTAGTGATGTGCAACATTTTTTCATGTGCCTTTTGACCATTTTTATTACTTCTTTGAGAAATTGTTCATTTCTTCTCCCCATTTTTTGATGGGTTAGATTATTTCCTTGTTAAGTTTTGTCAGTAACTTGTATATCTTAGATATTTGCCCTTGTCTGATAGGTATTGGATGAACACCATTCTGTTTCTCCCATTATGTGGGTGGCTTTTGTATCCTCATCACTACTTTCTTTGAGGTGTAGGAGCTTCTAAACTCAATATAGTCATATCTGTTTTTCTCGGTTTCACTTGTATGAAGCGTGCAGTTTCCTCCTTGAAGATGCCTTTAGTGTCAATCTCATGGATTGTTTTACCTACGTTGTTCATTATACCATATAGTTTCAGGTTTGATACCAAGGCCTTTACTTCATTTGGACTTTACCTTCATACATGGTATTAGATGGAGATTTGAAATTGTTTTTTGCAAGCAGCTGACTAGCTGCTCCAGCACCATTTATTTAAGAGGCATTCTTTGTTCCATTTTGCAGTTCTTGCCCCTTCACCAAAGATTAATTGATTGTATATCTGGGCACATTCTCTGAATACTAAAGTCTATTCCAGTAATCTGAGGTCTGTCTTTATTCCAGTACCAAGGTGTTTTAATGACTATAGCTTTGTAATACAATTTAAAGTTTGGGAAACTGATGCCTCCCATACTCCTTTTACCAAGGGTTTCTCAAGATATCCGTGGGTGTCTATTGTTCCAAATGAATTTCAAGAGTGTTTGATCCACTTCTTTTGAATCTCTGCAGTATCTGTAGAGATTTCACCCTTTTAATTTCTAATCCAGTTTATTCAGTTTCTCTCTCTGTTTCTTTGTGAGTTTTGCCAGTGGTGTTTAAATCTTGTTTATGTTTTCAAAGAACCAGCTTTTGCTTTCATTGATCTTTCGGATTATTATTATTATTATTATTATTATTATTATTATTATTATTATTTGGATTTCCACTTCATTGAATTCTGCTCTAAGCTCTGTTATTTTCTTCTGCCAACCTATTTTGGTTCATTTTGTTCATCATTTTCTAATTTTAAAAGTTGTGTCATTAAACTACTTATGGAGGCCCTTTTTTCCTTTCTGATGTGTGCTTTCACAGCTATAAATTTTCCTCTTAGTACCACTTTTGCTATTTTCCCTAAATTCTGATAGTTTGTGTCTTCATTGACATTGAGTCTAAAGAAGGAGGAAACATCCCGAAGAAGGAAACATCATTGTCTAAACAAGTGGAAGCAGAGATAAACATATGGGACTATATTAAGATGAAAAACTTCTGAACCTCAAAGGATACAAATGCCACCCACACAATGGGAGAAACAATTCACCCAAGAACCATCATAAGGGTATTTTCCACATATCAAAGCTTCTCTCTTATACTGAATTGTTTGTTTTTTTTTGTTTTTTGTTTTGGGGCCACATCTGGTGATGCTCAGGGCTAGCTCCTGGCTCGGGATTCCATAATGGGTACTGGGGATGGAACCCAGGTCCATCCTGGGTCAGTCACATGCAAGGCAAATGCCCTGCCAGTGTGCTATCACTATGGCCCTAAATTGTTGTGTTGGATAATGTGTGGAAAGGTAAGGGAGGCTATTTATTGCAGAATTATTTAACCCATTTAATTTTAAGTTGTATTCACATCCTTTGGTATGTAAGGCTGAAGGATTTGATTTAGTGAATTATTGTAAGGAAATGACTACTTTGTAAGGAGAAAGAACCATGAGAATCTATATTGTAGACGTTTAGATAATAATGAGAGGGGAAGTTTAGATTATTATGAAAAGGAAGAAAGTTACCAATAGGCAGTTATCAGAGGAAGATCTTTCGTACTACATTTCAAGTGATTAGAAAGGATAACTTTATAGAATGTAGGTTTTACAAGGGTATATGCAAAGCCCGATGATGATAAATCTTTAACTTATCATCCCAAAACTGGTTATAAAGCAGTAGGGGAGGAAGAAACATACTAGAAGTGTCATAAGGACAGTGGTGGAGAGCCATAGACAAGTCTGTGGAAATGGAGGTATAGTAATCTTGTACAAAATCAAAGAGTATCAGTACTGTACTATATTACCTAAATACAATAAAAAACAAAGAAAATGGTGTCCTATTATAATCATCGATTGTTTTGATTCAACTATAATGGTTTTCATAAGAAAAAAGTTCCATTCCTGAGAATTTTGAATCTGTTGATTTATTATTACTTTAGATCTGATGATTTGACTGCTACTAGAGGTAGAGTGTCATGAATATAAAATTCAAACACTACACCTTCTAGCAGTATCACCCCCAACACCAAGGGACCTCCTGAAACATTTAATTGAAACAAAATAATCATTCAATATTACTAGAGATGAAGAAATATTTCTAATTTAGAGTCAGCAAATTTTTGGTAACCTTCAAGCCTTTTTAAGAGTAATCCTGAAGTATGCATAATTATCACTTGGAAGATTTATTAGCTTTCTAGGTTTTATTATAGTTTTTAAAAATTTACCATTATTATTATTATTAGTAGTAGTAGTAGTAGTAGTATAGTAGTAGTAGTAGTAGTAGTAGCAGTAAGAGTAACAGAAGTAGTTTTGGAGTCTTACCCAGCCATGCTCAGGGCTTACTCCTAGCTCTTCTCAGAGATTACCTCTAAAAGGGATGGTGGTGGGGAGACCATGTGCTGTGCCCAGGACTGAAGCTAGGCCAATGATTAAAGCTAGGCCAACTGTATTCAGGTACTGCCATGCCCTCTGTACTCTGTAGTGTTTTCTTTGTTTAATTAATAAACTTTGTTAAAAGGTTTGAGATAGGGCCAGTGAGATAGTGTGACCGCGGGGCACTAGCCTTGCATGCGGTGAACCGGGATGGACTCAGGTTCAATTCCCGCCATCTTTTATGTTCCCAGTAGCCTGCCAGGAGCGATTTCTGAGCACAGAGCCAGGAGTAACCTCTGAGCACCACAGTGTGTGGCCCCCAAACAAAACAAACAAATAAAAAAGATTTGAATATAAAACTCTAGAAAAAATTCTGAAGATACTGATAGTACATATTTTACTTTGGTTACCACTGATGTAAATAAAGAATAAGAGGCATTCATGAAAGGTGGAGACTGAGAACAAGGAGCCCAGATTCCCTAATACGGGTTCTAATAACCTCTAGTCCATAACTGATTTATTTCAAACATTAAGCTATTGATGGTCTTATCTTCTTTTTCTGTAGTGTCTTGTTCTTGTCAATAGAGTAAGTATTCTTGAGAAGAATCAGGCTTTCACTGCACTTCCAGTAATGAATATGGCTCATATATATCACTGTCCTATACTGGAAAGTTCCTAAATGTGACGTTGAAGTCAGTCATATGGTGAGTCAATGCACTGTCAATGATAATTAAGATACAATCCTAATCATATTAAATATGGAAAATAAGATTTGATAAGGGGTGGAACTGATTATTCTTTGAAAATTACACTTACAATATATAAAAGGGAGTATGCGTGTGTGTGTCAGAGAGACAGATATATAGACAGAATTAGAGATGAATTTTGGGATTATAAAATAGTTTTAGAGGAGAGAAATACTTCAAGTATCATATCTATCCTTATGTTACAGCCATATAGCCATTACTGAAAATGTATCACCATAGCCTATGCATCTGATACAGATTCTGCCTACTTGCTAATTAATATATACTTTCTAATTATATGTATAAAATCTAATCTTAAAAAAAATTCTTTAGGTCTCTGCCAGTCTCAATGAATGAAGATTCATTGTCTGAATTGTAAGGCTGCTTAAAATAGAGAGGCACTTTGAGGTAGAAATTATGCATCCTTTTTTAAAAGTATTCTAATATGTTGAATTTCCATTAATTTAGATAGACTTTTCCAATTAGTCCAAATTGTAGAGATTTTTCCTCTCTTCAGTAATCCTTCGGTCTTCCAAGCTCCATTAAGTGAGATAATAATTAGAAGTTTAGTGGAAAACTGCACATAACAAAAAAGTGTAAAGGTTAGGAAGATGTTTGCATCACAGCCTGGAGCATGCCTAGCCTTCATTTGTTAGCTCTTGGCTTTCCAGTTTATTATTATGTAAGTAGATTTGCACTCTATTAGTGGCTCTCTACCCTAACCACACATTAGAAGTACCCTTTGAGAATAGTAATTTCTCAGTTCCACCTTCTATTTTAATTGGTCTTGGATGGGTCTGGGAATTGGAAATTTTTAAAGAAGTTCCCCAGATAATTTTAATGTGTAGCTAAGGTTGAGGACCACTGCACTAAAGAAAAGCAAAAAACACGATAACTTGAAAAAATAGAACCTTTCTTTTCACAAGTTTTTGAGTCCACTGGTCAAATTAGATGATCCTATAGGGATTTTGCAGTCTTTAACTCTTTAACATAAATATAAATAACATTTCAACTCTTTAACATAAATATATTTAAACCAACTTCTCAATATAATAAGTGAGATGATGTTATCTATCTTTTTACAGATAAGAATATTTAGGTTTTATATTAATCTTATTATTTTATTAGGCATTTAAGTCACTAATTTTCTGTGGAGTAATATGATGCTAAATACTGAACTGGAAAATTTTATGTTGATAGAATGAAGATGCTATATTTGATTTTATAATTTTAAGATGATACATCTGCATTTCTTATTAAATGTTTTCTTTTTCACACACACAAATTTCACCCTTGATGGATATTACCTTAACTTATATTTTCCTGTTTTTGCTCTCAGTTTTAGAAGTAAAGCATTTCAGGTACAATTTGCTTTTGTCATCCTTGTTTATTTTGACTTATTCATCACATTCAGGATGTTTGCAGTACATTCTTAACTTTGGGACCATTACTAATCTTAGAAGTGACATTAACCTTCCCAGAGAGAATTGTCGACACATGAAGGCTGACTGCCTGATCCTCTAATATGAAATCACAGGTTTGAAAAGTGTGGAAATTGACCTTGAAATTTTCCTTTTGCTGCTTACTATACTCTGAACAGCCAAAGCATACTGGGCCACTTGCATAGGGCTCAGTAGACTAGTGTGTGTGTGTGTGTGTGTGTGTGTGTGTGTGTGCGCGTGTTTGTGTGTGTGTGTGTGTGTGTGTGCGCATGTGTGTTTTTAAGCAGTCCAACTACCATTAGAAAACTACTAAAAATACCTCATCTCCCAATCTGGATTTGTTATCTTCCCCTTAATTAACCCTCTTTACCCTCAGCTCATTATTACTCCTTAACTCTCTCACCCCCAACCATCAGTACCCCACATTGACTCTTTTTAACTTCAGTAATGCACAGTCCTAATCACAGACCAAAGTCGTGCATTGGATTTAACAACCCCCAACTATTTCAAAAGACATAAAATGGACACATGTCTTTTTAATATTTTATGTGTATTTTCTTTGACAGTTATAACTCTTACTAAATATTCTTTTACAGTGACGATTCTACCCACTTTTTATCTTTTCTTCTCTTTGTGAGCTGTACACTAAGGAATTTTGGTGAAATAGTCCCTCAGTTTAATGCTTATTATTGAACCATGTCATGGGGATTGTTGGACTAGTTCTTACGGCCCCATAGGTGCAGATAATGCCACATGGCATTGTTCCTTGTTTGCATAGACACATTAAAATGGGAAAATACTATACATACAAATAAGTTCTTATCTAATAGAGATTGGAACACACAAATCTTGGAGTGCAATGAGACCTTACACCCTAAACATTGATATTATGACCTGACACAGGCCTCAGAAGAATGGGCATCCTCCATTCACCCCTGAACTAAGGAAACTATCTATGAATCATCCAAGGTTTTTTATAACAACACCTGGAAGCAATCCTCTACCAGGGAAGACCCTACCACTGCTCTGACATCAACCTGCTCAAAAGAGACTTCCCTTAGCACTAAGAAGACTTGACAACAACAACGACCTGCTTACAGGACAGGGCTTTCTGCATTGCCCTTTAAATGTGAGGTGAAATGAGAGGATGCTCCACACCATTCTGACTTCAATGTAGAATATGCAGATTCTAGGATCTTTAATACAGAAACATAATACTAACAATAGAGACTGTGTAAAAAATAAAACTGTATTGGCACTACAGAAAATGACTTGGATTGGACAAACTAGTTTGCCTAGAGCCTAGAGTTGGTCTTATGCCAGGAAACTTCAGGGGTAGAGTCTCCTTGTATTTAGGCTAAGGCTTTTCCTTTCCAAGTCCCTCATATTTTGGTGGGCCTATACAAACAATAATTGCCACTCTAACACCGTTTTTACTATACCCCTTTGACTCTAATCCTTAAGAAAAACAACCTGCTTAAATGTTTGAGGTTAACTTAAACTAATAAGCATGTGCATGGAAATGTAAAAAAGTACTTTGCCTTCAATGTTTAAGGAGTTACATAAGTTCTATGGCTTTACATTGCTTTGTGTGCTGCTAAGAAATATTATGTATTACAATCTGGGGACTTGAGGGACAAAGTAATTGTACATGGGTTCTGTTTTATTTTTCTTAATGTTCTTTGGCTGAAAGCTCAAAGTTAAGATATCAGCAAGGGGCTTCTAAGAAATCTGTTTATAAGTGATTGTCCTTCCACTGTTACTTTACCTTGTCCTTTTTCTTTGCATCTTTGTTCTCATAATTAAAAATAAAAAATTAAAAAATACTCTACATGAGCTGTGAGAAAGATGTCTTTGTCTTATCACATAAACACAATATTTTTTAGGCTTGTTTGAATTCCATGGTGAGTACTTTTATAGTACTGCTCACATTTTTTGGAACAAATGTGTCAAAGTTGGGATTTTAACTCAGTTACTGACTCCCATACTTGTGCTTTGTTTGCAGACCCCACTGTTTTTCAGAAGTTGGCGATTATAAAATTGTACTAAATAGCAAAGGAAATGAGAGCACTGTCTTTGGAATAACAGATTGTTCATCAATTTTATGGAGAAATATCTATGATCATTTAAATTAATAGATTGATGAAAGAATGAAAATTTGGGGAGAGTGAAATGGAAATGGAATACTTAGACTGTCAAATAATAGTAAGAGATTTTTTTTTTTTATAAACAGAGCCACCGTGGGAGGTTTAGTTTCTATATTCTATAGTAGGGTTACTACCTTGAGGAAAAATGAAACATTATATTAAGGGAAAATTCTTGTGGGTTACCCTTTGGAAATTTTGTTCCATTCACTCTTTCCAGAATGCATTGATAAACCTGCAGAAAAAAGAGATAAAGTTAGTCTTATGGTAGTCTGATTCATCTCTATATCCACTGCAAGTATAAACACAGGTATCTCTAATTGCAAAAGCTTTTAAATTTAACCAAATTCAAGTACATTATGAGCTCCATTTTTTATGCATGATTTTCTCCCATTGTATCAGTGCTAAATTTTCTTAGATAGCAGTTACTAATAAACTCATAAAGATACAAAGTTAATGAATTCGTTATTAAAGCAGCTGAAAAAAACTATATTTCCCCCAAAGCTTCCTATTAAAAAATCTGTTCTTTTAGATTTCCATCATGCCTTGTTAATGAATACATTATTTCTCTCTCTCTTAAAACATGAACAGTTTCTTAGACTGGGTAATGTTGAATAATGCTTATGCATTATACAGATTTGTCTTAGTGATAATATTTCACTTTACTCAGAAGCCACGTTTCTTATACAAGTTTTCTTTTGTCATTCCTGAATGAGAGATTTCTCTCAGGCTAAAGCTTCTTTTTTATAAAAACATAGATACTGTCAATTAATCTTCTTCACTGTTGCAATTTTTCTAAATTTTATTGAAAACTAAGCAAAATATTAAGGGTAAATTCAGAAAATTGTAGCTTATATAATATGTGTTTGCATATGTATTACTTTGCTTTACTTTATTTCAATCAGATATTAACTCTGAGAGAACTTATATTGGTAATAAGGATAGTGCTTTGAAAGAAAGGAGAGGGACAGATGGTTACATAATAAAAAGAGCTGCACTATTTGAGAGCAGTACTTCTACACACTAGCATTTCTTTTTATTTTTTAACAATATCTTTATTTAAGCACCATAATTACAAACATGTTTGTAGCTGGGTTTCAGTCATAAAAAGAACACCCCCCCCTTCACCAGTGCAACATTCTCACCACCAATGGTCATCGCTTTATTTTTAAAGAAATTAGTTTCCTCTAATTTCAGTTGAATGTTCTGTTTAAAAAGTGTGACTCTAGTAGGATTTGGAATACACTGGTGGCAGAACATTTAGAATCATTGATTATTGAACTGAAAATCTTCATGGGGAGATTTTGGGTTTTTGTAAAGAAGTAAAGAAATAAAATGCTTTCTTTTGGATCACTGAGGTAGTTAATAACCTAAGGAAGACTAGAAGAAAAATAAAAACCATTGAATGAGGTTGATTTTGATCTTGTTTATTCTCTTTAAGATGTATGAGAAAAATGAGAAAATAGTTATATTACAAAATAGTTCCCCGATTGAATTTTTAATAGATCTAATGAAATTTAAGGTTACTCTTAAAATAATAAAAAATATTGTTTTATTTATTCACATTCCTTCTATTTCTCTTTCATTGCATTGTTTTGGGAGGTGGGGCACACCTGGTAGCGCTCAGGGTTTATTCCTGGCTCTGTGTTCAGAAATCGCTCCTGGCAGACTTGGGGAATCATATGGAATGCTAGGAATCAAATCCAGGTCTGTCCTGGGTCGGCCACGTGCAAGGTAAATGCCTTACCACTGTGCTATCTCTCTGGCTCCTTTCATTGCAACTTTTTTATGTGCTGGAAAAAATGCCACTTTTAAACTTTATTTCAATAAATTCTTTCACTCTGTCATAGATTCAAGTTTATCATTTAGGACTATATCTTAAGACTATAACTTTTATTCTCTTTTCACTAATACTATAATTATATATTCACATGTCACATATACTATATATTCTATATAATATTTACAATTATCTACATATATACAATATATAGTAGTAGGAGGCCTCTCATGCAGTGCTCAGAAGGCCCTGGGGCCCCTTCCAATAAATCTTGACCACCAAGGTTGGTGTTTAGTTAAAGATTTCAGGACGCAATGCTGCTTACATTCTACAATGCTAGGGACATCCTGGGCCACATTGCATACCACAAACTGGATACTCAGAGGCCTTCAGGGCCACACATTATGGTGTTTGGGGAATTCTAGGGATGAACATAAAAATGCTTGGGGAACCACATGGTTCAAGGAATGGAATTATATTGAGTTGCTGGAAAGAGATGCACCATTACTACTGTGTTTGCATTTTTAAAAAGTAAGCTCTTTTAGAACTCTAGCTTTCTTAAAACAGTCTGAAAATAGTTATTAAATATTAACTTGTATTGGATATTAATCACACTCCAGGATAATGTATGTATATTTGTATACATATATAGTAGATACATAGACATATACCCTTATGTATAAAACTTAAAGGTTTACATAAGTCACCCTAAGAACTTATTAAAATACAAGCCTCAATTCAGAAATTCTGAATGGAATTCTGTTTCTAGTTGTCTTTCTTAGAGGTGCTGCTGCTGTTGGATTTCAGCCCTCATTATTGCATTGAATTTGATCTGCCCCTTCTGATATGCCCCTTCAAACACATATGATATCCCAGAAGCTTGAGCTAATTCTTCTTTATAAATCACAAGTTTCAACCATGAATGACTAATGAGTTCCTCTTCTTGAATTCCTCCCTTCCCTTCTTTCTTTTCTCACAAATAAACATTAAGAACATCCCCTGTACAAGATGCTGAATTTATTTCATCTGCCTTTAAAAGAAAGTGCATTTATTGACTGTACTTTATTTCTTCATTGATAGTAACAGGAAGTTCTAATTTTAATTTGGAAGGGAATTGGTTTTCTTTCTCTTCTCTCCAACCCCTCTGGCAATCTATTTATCTAACACCAATCTTAAACTGTTTACTTTCCTTTTGTGATTGCATTTTCAAAACGGGCAAGTTAGAATCTTTTTTTTCCTCCCTTAAAGTTATGGAATGTGTCAAGCAGTGCAGCTTAATTTCACATTAACATATATTATGATATTTGTATATGGTTATATGCAATGCAGTCTCATGAAAAATGCACACTTCATCAGTGTTCATAAGATTTAATTGCTCTAGGACTATAAGATAACTTTCTTAAGCTGTATGGATAATACTGTGGATTAGGGAATTTCCCAGTAATACTAGTAAATAATTATTATTTGTCTTTGTGTATTATTTTAAAGAGAGCAACAGCACTAAACTTGTAAATAACTTATTTAGTCATATTAATACTGTGAAGTCTCAAGTATCCTTTCTTTCATACCTGATGTAGAATAATCTAAAATGCACACTTTACTCATTGATGTATTATGTTCTGACACTAATAAGAAAAGTAGTTTCTTAAGTAGGTAGTTTTGATTGACATTGTTTTCTCTAAATTTGGCACCTTTTTTTTTGGGGGGGGCGAACTAATAGGTATAATAATTACTAGGTCACAAATCATGTTTTTTATATGCTTGTAATTTAAGTGATAGTCCCAGTTCTCTATGTAATTATTCATTGACTTAAATGATGGTAGCATATGCATTCAACCATATATAAAAAATATTTTTTTAATGGAAGTGTGGGGTTGGACCATCCCAGAGCTGCTCAGGGCTATGCACTTATGCACTCAGGGATAACTCCTGATGCTACTTAGGAACCATACAGGGTGCTCGAGATCAAACCCAGTTTAACCTTATGTAAGGCAAGTATCCTACCCAATACTATTTCTTGTCCAAGCATATTCCTTAGTAATGTTCTTACCTTTCTTAAATACTATTTTTCTTTGTGTATGCTTTGTATATGAATATTTGTATATGAATATATAATGTTTTTAAATTAAGCAAATTCTGTTTCTAGCAATAATGGTACTATGCACTGCCAATTAAGAAGATACTTAATACTACTGGGTCTGTAACACTATATGCCAGTGAACTTGTCCTGATAACTAAGAGAGAGGTTAGTAGTGGGTTGGTGGATTTAAATTACTTATTCCCATTCTATCTGATCTCAAATATGGCTCCATTCATGATTTTTAGATTTTCTTTAAAATGAAGACATATCAAACACTGTTAGAAGGATATTTTTCTATTTCATTTCTTTTGTTCTGCTTGTGACTTTGCTCAATTCATCTATAATTAACATTTATAATTTAGCACTGTCTTCTGGCACGGTATGATGCTATCTATATTGCTGACAGATTTGTTTTAGTCTTGGTCTTGGGTTTTTCAACTGTCTGGTTTCCCAATTTTGCTTATCTAAGCATTTCATTTGTCACTCTACCTGCCATAGTCACCACATTTGTCTTTATCCTCATTATTTCCCATGCTCTGTCTTAATCCCATTATAGAACTTGTTCTTAATATTTTCATTTGTCACAGTATCTATTTTAGTCACAGATGCTGTTGTCAGAGTATTCCCTTTATTCCCATTACTGGATGTCACTTTTACATTTGGCATTAGAAGTTGTCTTTTGTACTTTCTGAACCTTTCTATACATACTTGTTAGTCCACTTCATCATTTTAATTGTAACATTTATTTTTTCCCAGAGATACATAATTGGCATTTATTTATTTATTTATTTATTTATTTATTTATTTATTTATATTCTTTGAGAAAATAGTTCAATTGCTCAAAGACAAGCTTTTTCTGAAAACTAAACCAGTGGTACCACAGAAATAAAAGCTAGTTTATGAACAATCTGAACATATGTTGTCTATTCTATCAGAGGGCTGAGCATTGTAGTGTACATTTGATCACACACAGGGAATAATCCACACAGTGAAAAGGTACAAGAACGGGTTCAGAAAGTCCAGCACTCAAGTAAAAAATCCAACCAGATAGGCATTCTGCTCATAAGAAGGAATGGTGTTGGATGTACATGGAATCTATCATGCTGAGTGAAATAAGTCAGAGGGAGAGAGATAGGCACAGAATAGTCTCACTTACGTATGGGTTTTAAGAAAAATAAAATGTCTTTTGACATTTTTGCAACAATCCTCAGAGACAAAGAGAGAAGGGCTGGAACTTCAAGCTCACTTCATGAAGCTCACCACAAAGAGTGGTGAGTGCAGTTAGAGAAATAACTACACTGAGAACTATCAGAACTATGTGAATGAATGAGGGAACTGGAAAGCCTGTCTGGAGTACAGGTGGGGGTGAGGTGGGATGGAGGGAGATTTGGGACATTGGTGGTGGGAATGTTACACTGGTTAAGGGGGGTGTTCTTTACATGACTGAAACCTAATCACAATCATGTTTGTAATCAAGATGTATATATATATATAAAGAAGGAATGGAACTTAGTGGAGGAAAACTGAAGAATGAATACTTGCCTTCCTCAGATCCTTGCTTTTATTGATAAAAAAGGCCACACCCTAGGGTGGAAAAAGAATATGTACCAGTAGGGAATAATCTAAAAATCTCAATACGAGATCACATCTTAGAGTGGAGTATGAATATAGATTAAGGTAGGATCAGTAATCCAACAGTGAATTTTGATTTTTATCATGTTTGGCACATCCATTTTATTTCCTACTCAATAAGATGAGAATTTTTATTTTGCACATTAAAGTTTGTAAACTTATAATTCAAACAATTTTTTGAAGGATAATGCATTTTGTCTTTTCTACTTTTGGATTAATTAACAAAGCATAGTCACACTATTTTATTCTAACACAAATTGATGCCTTAAAAAAAGCTTACTAAGAATTGTTTAACTAAAAACTATTCAGAATGAGGGAAAACGTGGAAAAGCATAGATAAAAAATAATTAGGATTTGTCTTAAGGATGGTACGAATAGTATTGGCTTCACAAAAGTAACCATTTAACATTTGTAATTAATTTTTAAATGATCTTAATAACTTAGAGTATGTGGAAGAACTTAAGTTTATTAAAAGGTGGGAGAAACCACATTGCTTGTGTGTTGTGGTACTCAGCAAATTAGCTACACTGGTTTTTTTGGAGGGGGGGCCACACCCGTTTGATGCTCAGGGGTTACTCCTGGCTAAGCGCTCAGAAATTGCCCCTGGCTTGGGAGGACAATATGGGACGCCAAGGATAGAACCGTGGTCTTTCCTTGGCTAGTGCTTGCAAGGCAGACACCTGACCTCTAGTGCCACCTCACCAGCCCCAGCTACACTGCTTAAATATACTTCATATTTTATAAAATGAAAATTTATAAATAACCTAATTTTAATGATTCTGTAAGTGTATAGAATATTTATATTCAGTCAACTGATATGGAACCAAACTATCCTTAAATTCACATTCTTGTACCTGATGATTTAACAATTTAAGTTGGAGTTTTTGTTTTTGTCAGTTTAAAATTTACTAACGGGAAGTTATCATCAAATAAATTAGTTGTTTGGAGGAAAGAAATAATTCCATTTTGGATTTTTAGGAACCAAGAAATCAAAGAGAGTGAATATGTGAATGTTTTAGCTAATTGTATATGGACAGTATAAAAATCACTCTGTCAGTATATGCCTCTAATTCCTTTAGGACTAGAGGAGGACTCCCCAGCAGTACTTCTTTTAAGGAATATAATGTTAATTGAATCAGATGGTTGAAATTAGGGGTTCACTATTTGGCACAGCTTGAACCACAGTGTTGAACTTTACCAGAGTCATTCCAGTAGTGCTTGGGGTGGGAGGCAAAGAATTCATCCCAGGATGTGTTGAGGAAGCAACTCAGGTCTTTATGCGTTCATGGCACGTGTCTGATCTCTGAGCTTCTCCTCAGCTCTTTGCCTCTTATTTCTAATTTTTACAGCATTTAGAAGAGCACGGACCTATTTTATTACTGAATTTGTAGGACAATGGACATCTGTAGAGGGGTGGGAAATATAGAAGTCTCGGTTCTGTACCTAGCAGGATTATATATATGAACTTTCTAAGGTTATTGAAGCAAAAAGGAGAACAACTTCTACATTTATCTTGTGAAGCAATAAAACAACAAAAAAAAGCAACTTATGCATAAGACTATTTCATTTAGGTATCTTTGCAAAATATATGCTCAAGTTTTATGGTAGTTCTTGACTGTGTTCCACTGGGGCATTTATCCTACAGTTCTCATCTTCGACTTTGCATTGCATTATGACTGCGTGTCTCTACCACCCACGTTAGAAATTCTGGCTGTGAATATTACAAATCTGCTATTTATTATAAAGACAATATTTTATGGATAATTGGTTTTAAAAATATAAATTGTAACAAATGTACACCATGTTATTATCTATACCAGGTAATGAACTATTATACTTACTATAAGTCATTTGACTATTTAAAGTTTTTAATATCTTTAAAATGGGGCAATAAAAACTGTCAAAATTGCTTGGTGAAAAACTTCTAGTCTTATGTATATAAAACATTTACTAAGGTAACAAACAAAAATGTTTTCTGAGGTGCTAAATATATTCATCACTGAATTACATGCAGGCTATAAGTCTGATATCACTTGAAATAATTCAGTGAGGAGGTTGTTTATAGTAAATACTTCTTAGATGAGCTGCTAGCTCAGAATGATATTCTATTTTCTGGAAAATTATGAGCATTTAATCATAAGTCATTATATTTTTGTTTTCTTAAATCTAAAAGAATGACCAGTGTTTCTGATTCAGAATTTGTGGATGATCTAAGCAAGGATAGTTAGATTTTGTATTTTAGAAACTGGAAATGTGACATAAGAGTGAGAACAGAAATTGTTGCAGTTGAGTCATTTTAATGCAACTGACAAAAATGTTTTCTTCACTAACTAATATAAAAATTTAAATCTAATTCTTTCAATGTTCTAGGCACAAAGCCACAGCTAGGAATTAAAGACAGCAAAATTAGGCATAATGTCTTTTCTTAAGAAAGTTATATTTTGTTGCAAAGGAAAAAAATAATTGTACTCTACGTGAATGAAAATTAGCTGGTAAAATTAAGAAAGAAAATGTAGCTTGATGAAAGTAAATAATAGAATCCATAGAATATATTGAGAGACTTCTAGAATAAAGTAAAATTCCCTTCTTTATTTAGACAATTTTGATGTTAAAACATGGTAAGTAGGTGGATAAAATGGATGACTTTGAAGACAGACTTTTCAAGGAGAAAGTATATGTTGGAGTAAAGAAAGGGATCATGGTGTAGTATGCCAATGAACCAAGACTTTGACTGCTGGAAACAGGTGACAGTATACAATACCTGAAAGACTTTGTTGAATATTTTTGTCTTTATACAAAAAACAGTGATATTCAACTAAAGGGTTTTTCTCCAGCCATATTTTAAGATCAATTTGGATCAGGAAATTTTATATACCAATCTTTTATAATGAAAGCAATAGATAGGATGAATTGATAAAAAATATTTATGCATAAAATACAATATTTATATAATAAATTATATATTCTTGAACTAAAATATAAATTAATATAAGTTATAAATCAAAACAGTCAACAGAATTTTGTGATCAAAGTATAAGTGGCAGAATGGGAGAAAGTTGCAAGTCTAATTAAAGGTATTTGGCTTGCAGAATTAATGATTGAAGATTGGATAACTTTATAATCACAATATTTAAATCTCTTGCAATATTAAATAATCTATGTGTTTTATACCAATTAGAGATAGTCACTATTGTCATGAATGTTTGTCCTAATATGTATACATGCTGAGTTATGTCAATTTTGATACTTATTGCTTCATAGTAAAAAATTTTGGCTTTCAAAATAGTGGTTAAGATTTTTTAGTTTTGTGGATACTCTCCAGAAATTAATCATCTGTTCATCCAAAGTGAACCAGAGCTCCATCTGGTGACTTGTTATACAAACAGCAGACTCAAATTCCCTAAGGACAAACACAAATAATAGCATTTTGGAAGAAATTACTATATGCCTGAATATTGAACAAAGCATAGATACATAGCATCATATTTAATAACATACTATAATATCATTTAATTTAATAATGGAATAAAAATTAAATATAAGAGAAGCATATAGTTGAATGGCACATAGATGCTAGAAACAAAACAATATCTTTTTTTAAAATAATTTCTTTATTTTAACACCGTGATTACAAACAAAATTGTGGTTGGGTTTCAGTCATTACAGAAACACCCCTCTTCACCCATGCAACCTTCCCATCACCAATGCTCCCATCTCTTCCCTCCCCTACCCCTGCCTGTATTCGAAACAGGCTTCCTACATCCCTCATTTACTGACATTGTTATGATAGTTCTCAGTGTAGTTATTTCTCTAACTGCACTCACCACTCTTTGTGGTGAGCTTCATATCTTGAGCTGGTCCTTTCTACCCTCAAATCTGGGAATTATTTCAATGTCTTTAATTTTTCTTAAAATCCATAGATGATTAAGACTATTCTGTGTGTGTCTCTCTCTTCCTCTGACTAATTTCACTCAGCATTCCATGTACATCCATGTATAGGAAAATTTTATGACTTTATCTCTCCTGACAGCTGCATAATATTTCATTGTGTATATGTACCATAGTTTCTTTACCATTCATCTGGTGAAGGGCATCTTGGTTGTTTCCAGAGTCTGGCTATTGTAAAAAGTGTTGCGATAGATATAGGTGTGAGGAAGGGATTTTTGTATTGGATTTTTGTGTTCCTAGGGTATATTCCTAGGAGTGGCATTGCTGGATCAAATGGGAGCTCAGTTTGCAGTTTTTTTGAGGAATCTCCATATTATTTTCCATAAGGCCTGGACTAGATGACATTCCCACCAGCAGTGAATGAGAGTTCCTTTCTCTCCACAACCCTGTCAGCACTGATTGTTCTTGTTCTTTGTGAAGTGTGCCAGTCCTGCGGTATGAGATAGTACCTCATTGTTATTTTTATTTGCATCTCCCTGATGATTAGTGATGTGGAGCATTTTTTCATTTGCTTTTTGGCCATTTGTATTTCTTCTTTGCTGAGAAACTTCTGCATCTCAAAGGAAATAATGCTTAGAATACAAGCCATCCCCAGAATGAGATAAGCTATTTACCCAATACCCATCAGATAAGGGGCTAATATCTAAGATATACAAGGTACTGACAGAACTTAACAAGAAATAAAAAACATCTAAATGGGAAGAAGAAATGAATAGACAATTTCTCAAAGAAGAAATACAAAACAGTATCTTAAGAATGTTATAGATTGGGGCTTGAGCTACATCACAGCCGGTATGGCGTTTGCTTGCACATAGCCAATGCATGACCAACCCGGGTTAGATCCCTGACATCCAGTATGATCCCTGATTCTGCTAGGAGCGATTTCTGAGAGCAGAGCCAGGAGTAATCCCCGAGAACCACTGGGTATGGTCTACGTACCCTCAAAATTGTAATTGTTAAATGAATATTTCTCTTGATCCCTAAATACACACTTACATTATCTAGTCATCTAGAAATATTTGAAATTAGTTTTACAATGGGAGTTCATGTCTTCTCCTAAATAATAAAGTCATTTTTTCCCCGTCTTTTAGCGTAGCTTTTCAAGATAAGCCAGGTTTAGAAAAATGGCATAGATACTAAGAAATTCATGGATTTCTTAGTCAACAATTATAGTTATATATCAACTGCTATGAAGAGGTAATGGTCTAATGAAGGTGAAACCTTGTAAAAATACATCAGAACTTCTGTTTTGTTTTGTTTGGGTGTGTTTTCTAAAGAGGTAGGAAATGGCTAGAAAATATGGGAAGCATAGAGTTATGGGAAAGGGAAATTTAAAGAAAGCTGTTAAGTAGTGATGAAGGTGAGAATGCAAAGTTTTGCTATTTTAAATATCAAGTACAATGGACCAAAAAACTTTATTGTGTTAACAAATAGATCATGGGGATATCTTGAGGGGGCCTATCAATGGAGTAGGGATAAGATAATGTCTAACATACTAAAGTAAAAATTTTAAGAAAGCAAAAGTGTTTCTTCTGCATTGATTTTCTTTAATAGATTGAGTAAATATTTTTTTAAGTCAAAAAACAATTGATAAAATTCATTAAGGAATAAAATTTAGCTTTGTCTTTTTTTTTTTTTCTTTTTTTTGACCTCCAAGTGGTGCTTTGGGATATCTAGAGATCACTCTCAATAATTGTTAGCCATCTGTGGTGACAATTCAGTGCTAGCTAGGGTCATTGAATATGAAGCGGCTCAGACACTGTGATGAGGTGGATTACCCTGGCCAACCCACTCGTGCTTTGGGGCAGGGGCTGTCCTTGGGCCGAACTCCAGGGACCTTATGGTACTAGGGGATTAACCTGGGTTGACCACATTCAAAGCATGTCCTTTAATTCCTATACTATTTATTTAGCCTTAATCTTGGTCTTTTATTACAAAAGATCATTAATGGCTCAGATTACCTATTTGTATGAGTTTTTGGGAATATTGTATTGTTTTATTCTGTCCTAAGTATCAAATATTTTTATTGTATGTAGTTTATAGTTTTATTTTATTATCCATAGTGTTCATGTAATCAGTTTTTGATAATCTTTCTATTATTATGCTATTCTAATAGCATCTATGTCTTTCTTTTGGTTGACATGGCTAAGGTTTATAAATTTTATTGTTTTTATAAATAATATTCTTTTGGTTGTATGACAGTTTCTTGTTTTTAATATTTTATGTTCTGATTATTATTACTTATTTACTTGTGATAGCTTACTTAACTTACTCTTTTTTCTCTAGATTCCTAACAAAGAAGGTTCATATTAATTTATTTGTATAACTCTTTTATAACATATATAGTATGTTTATATGTTCTATACATTATATTTTGGAAACTTAATCTGGCCATGATCAAGATTTACTCCTACCTCTGTGCTCAGGAATAGCTCCTGGAGGGGTCCAGTGGACCAGATGGAGCCCTGGGTCATTCTCATGCAAGGCTACATCTACACTTCTGCTACATCCCTGCTTATCTTATCTTGAGAGGCAGGGAGGATTGTTTCTGCTATTTAGTGAGCATAAGCTAGGGATATGCTAAATATCCTAAAGTGCACAAAGCAACCTTTCAGTGTAAGACTGTGAATTCTTAAATTTTGGACATTTTGAGGAAATTTTTATGATGGCATTAGAAATCTTGATGACATCAGAGTGATTTGAATTTGCTAGAGCCAGTTGGTGGAGTTGGGCCACATCCTGCAGTGTTTCAGAGGGCTTTCTCTGTATTTGCTCTCAGGGGTCATTCCATATATAGGGAACCATATGGTGCTGAATTGATTATGGGTTGTCTCTATACACAAGGAAGTGGCGGTCTAATCTACTATCTTTCATGCTGATTAGTGATTTGTATTTTTAGTTGTTTTTGAGTGCACCCAGGATCTCATAAATGTGAATCCTGTTTTCTACTGTTGACTATGTCCTTGTGATTTTATATCTAAAGGGAATATATTTTACTATTAAGTCTGCATGCTCCAGTTACAAGTTTGAACACTGCAACATGTTTGTATGCAATATACATAGCAGAAATAAACTCATGTAAATTATTTCATATAATAATTTCATGGCAACATAAACCAAAAGGAAAAACCTAAAGTTAAGCTTGGGATAAACAAAGATATTTTTTGAAATAATGTATGAAATTTATGCTCTTTATTAAAAATTTCTTTTGAAAAATACTGATCTTTGTCTGTCTTTATATTTACTTTGTGCCTCGATGTGTTGTGTGGTTATTATTATTTGTGGATTTGGGGTGATTGACTATAGAATTCAGTGAAACCATTTCTGGACCTTCTGTAAGTTGCTGACAGATATTCCTGGAACAATTCCTGAATCTGAGATAAAACATTTCCTGGAAGCAGATCTTGTAATGAAACCAAGTACTCCACACTGATCAGCAGTAGAAGTAAAATTTTACTTCCCAGGGGTGCCGACTGAATTGTGATGTCAGCCTAAAGCCACTAATTCTTTGATTAATTTTCCCTCTCAATAAATCAATTCACTTTATCCTTTTATTTTTAAGAGCATTAGGATATAAATTCAAAGTTAAGTTCTTGAGTTTTTGTGATTGTAGTAATTTTAATGTTTGGGAAACATTTAAAGTAATTTAAAAATATAAATGATCAAATCAATAACAATAGACTTGCTTTGTATTTGTTTTATCTTTCTGACCTTGAAATAATCTTTTCAGAAATGGTTAATCCAAAATTCTTAACTGTATAGCTACTTTGGGGAGACCATATTTGCAACTCTCCTGGTGGTAAAGAAGTTGTTGTCCGGTGACAGTGTTCCTATGGATAACCATTACCTCCTGTCAGTGAGAAATGTGAGAATTAAAAACAGTGTCACCAAACTCTGACACCAAACACTGTATTTTTTATTTAAGAGCTTCTGAAATATTTCCTGCTGGCTGATCAAATATATGTGAACAGCTGGCTCTTGACCATAATCTGTCACTTGCCACACATTTCAGACTGTCCATTTAAGAATGCATTGCATCCTAGATCCTTCAAGCAAGTCTAAGGGACTAGTGAACTTTTAAGAAAACACAAACTTACAAGACAGACTAACCTAGGAATAGCTGTGATGATTACTATGGTTTATAACAATAGATGATGAGTGATAGTAGGTGACTTCCAGTCTTTAAATCTTTTTTTCTAGCATGCACCATAAATCCTGGACTTAGATTTGGTTTTGAGAAAACATTTAATTGTTGAGTAAGTAAAAATATGCTGTAACTAATTACACCTGAATTGTGCTTAAGGTTGTCTAAGATTTTCTTAAATAAAATTTTCTTGATATTCAATGTCCTTGATATTATCTAAGGATCTACCATCTATTTGATATACATAAAAATAAAAATGATTATTTGTAGTTCTTTTCTGTGATTCAAAGGTTAATCCCCACTCCATATCCAATCAGAAGTCGTAATTAGGCTGATATCTCTATATAGAAATTCTCATTTGAATAGATTGATAGCTAGATATCCTAGATAAAACAGTAATCTTTTAGTTCTTTGTTTGATAATAAGCTGTCTGGAATTTCCACTTCTTCAATTTATATATTTTTTTTTGTTTTTTTTGTTTTTGTTTTTTGTTTTTTGGTCACATCTGGCAGTGCTCAGGATTACTTCTGGGTTCTACACTCAGAAATTGCTTCTGGCAGGCTCGGGGGGAATCATATGGGATATACCGGGATTTGAACCACTGACCTTCGTCATGCAAGGCTAATGCTTTACCTCCATGCTGTCTCTCCGGCTCAATTTATATTATTTTTTTCTTTTTTCTTTTTATTATTTTTATTTTGATCATAGTGGCTTACATATCTTTCACATTAGTATTTTAGGTACATATTAACATTAAATCAGGGGAATAACCCACCACCAAATTATCCTCCCCCCTTCCCTTTCCCTTTCTGCAACCCATATCCCCCACCATCACCACCCCGGCTGCTAGAGTAGGTGGTCCCCTCTTTGTCTAGCTTACTATCAGTGATCATACATCTGTTTGGGTCCTGGTGCCTCCCTTGTTTCTCCCTCGATTTGAGAGGCTAGCTAGATAAATCAAGTTATGTTTTTTTTTTTGAGGGAAAGAAAAGCAATAGAATGGGGTAAAGATTAATGCAAAAAAAATTAAAAAAAAATAATAAAAATATGCTGAAAATGGGCGGAGTCGAGCTAGTGGCTATCAGCCTCATTTGAGAGAGGACTTGAAAAAGGTAATTGAAACACCATAACAATACAAAAATAAATGTCAAATTAAATATCCAGTGAGCCCTGCAGCAATAAAGAGAAGCACCACACAATAGTCTCGTTCTGAATTCAAATCATGTCGGAGTGCAAAAAGAAAAACAAAGATAAGCTAAAATAATATAAAATAAAAAGGAGACATCAACTTCAATATCTACACCAAAAAAGGAATGTCAAAAAAAAACAAATCAATCAATCAATCAATATATATGTGGGAAAATGATTATTTTGTGCTTCTTTTTTCCTTTTTCCTGTTTTGTTTTTCTTTTCTCCCCTTCATAGGCACAGTAAGCTATTGGGGATATTATTGAGGTAATTCCCTTGGCCTAGAAGATACAGGGTTTCTCCATCCCTGAAGTATACTGTCATGGATTAACTATAGACTCCTTGCATGATCATTTAGCTCTTCCTCGGTGCTTTTGTGGTGTATGGAAGAACTACTGCTTCATCATGGATGGTAAAATCAGTCCTCTGTACTAGAGAGCTTGATGACTGTGCAGCTCAGGATGGAGCTAATGATGAAGGCTTTCTTTGTGGTTCTAGCAGTTCTGTTTTGTCAGTGTTGTTTTTAATTTATCTTCTGTAGTTGGTGTACTTGGTCATTATGTTGCTCCTAGGATGGAGCCTGGGACAGAGTCTTTCGTTATGTTTTCTGGAAGACCCGTTTACTTGCAGTTGTCTCAGTCAGACCTCTGGAATTGGAGATCTTGTTTGTTGAACAGATTGTAGACCAAAGAGCTAGGTTAGAGCTTTTTGTTGTTGTTTGTTGTTGTTGTTGGTCCTGAGATGCGTACTGTCTAGTCCTGGTTGTAACATATATTATTTTTAATAAAAAGTAATAAACTGCATAACTTTATAATTCTGTTCTTTTGATAATTTTATAATATCTACACTTCACTGCTTATGTTTTGGTAAAATATTCTCATTTACATTAAATATATATATAAGTTTTTTAAATGAATTTCCTAAATGCTGGGATTTCATCCATAGTCAAATAGAAGTGACACATCTAAATTGCATTACTAGATTGCCAGTGCGGTGGTGCAAGCCTTTAGCACCAGCCTAGGGACGAACCTCAGTTCTATCCTCTGGTGGCCCATATGGTCCTCCAAGCCAAGAGCAATTTTCTGAGTGCATAGCCAGGATTAACTTCTGAGTGACACCAGTGTGGCCCCAAAACCAAAAAAATAAATAATACAAACAAATTAATTAAAAAAATCAACCTATCAAAATAAGATGCAAAATGTAGATATGAGCTTATGAATGAAAGGTTTTATTTGGTCAAAATAGAAGACTTGGATCCTGTATGATGTGACAGGAAGCCAGGTGAAATTTTCAAGAAGAGACTGATAGAATGCATTTCTACATGGAGTAAGAGATTATGATGATAAACAGGAATGGAGTTGTTTGATGTAGTCAACTGGAGCTCCTTTGTGACAGAAAATACACTGTATAAAGTCCCATCTCAAACTTGTCAGTAAAATCTAAAAAACCCTTTCTTCTCCAAGAAGTGATATTTGAAAAGAGCAGACAAATATATGAGGAAACACAAATCTGATTGAAGGGCTTTCATTAATTAAACAAGTACTATTTTTTTAATATAATTTTTATTTGATCATAGTGGCTTACATAATTGTTGACAATATTTTTAGGTACATATTTACACAAAATCAAGGGGGGCTTCCCATCCCCAAATTGTCCTCCCTAAACCCTCACGTTTTGTCCTACCTCCCATTTCCTCTTCCCTCCCCCTCAGGGCGGCTAGAATATATGGTCCCCTCTGTATCTAACCTACTACTTAGTAGTCTTGCATCAGTTTGGTCTTGCTGCCGTCCCTTATTTCCCCCTGTAAAGTGGGGGCAGGGCTAGCTAGTTCAAGTTACGTGGGTTTGCCTGAAAAAGAGAAAGTAAATACACTGGGGTAAGGGTCTAATACCCCGAAAATGGGTAGAATCCTTCTAGAGGTTCTCATCATCAATTTGGGAAGTGAATGAGAACAAGAAGGTGAAACACTCCACCAGTACCAAAAGAAGTGTCAAATATCCAGTGAGGACTCCGGTTATATCGATAGGCACCACAAAAAACAGATTAAAAATAATAATAGAAAAAAATAAGAAACAACAAAAAAATAAACACGCCGTGGTCTTGAAATAAGAAACATGGCATAGCACAAAACGAAAGAAGAGAAAGGAAGAGAGAAAAAAAATAAGAATAATTGGGGACAACAATTTCAATAATCACATCCAAACAGAGAAATCGACCAAAATAGCTAGGTAAATAAAAATAATAATAACGATAATAAATGAAGGTAAGATATATATATATATATATATATATATATATATATATATATATATAATATATATATATATATAAAGTCCAAGGTTTTGTGTTTTTTGTATTTTTGTTTTTTTCCCTCCTGCCCTGGCACAGTAAATATTGGTGTTATTCGAAAAGGAATTCCCTTGCCCTATGCAATATGGGGTTTTCTCCGTCCTTGGAGTATATTGTCATGGGATCAGCTCTTTGCTCAGGATTCATTACTCTCCCGGTGGTGTTTTCTTTTTTTTGGTGTGTGGAAGACTTCTGCTCTGTCCAGGGTGATACAATCAGAGCTTTGTGTTTAGAGGTCTCAGTATCTGTACAGATCCTGAGGTAGGACTTATGGTGAAGTCAGTCCTTTGTGAATCTAGAGGTTCTGTTACCTTCAGTGCCATTTTAATCCATCTTCTATGGTTGGTGGTCTTGGTCTTTTGCACTGAACCTAGGATGGCATCTAGAATAGCGTCTTTCTTTGTGCTTCCAGAATCCCCTTTTCGTTACAATTGTCTCTGCCGGACCTTTGGAACTGGGGATCATGCTAATTGTGCAGGGTCTTAGCTCAAGCCCTAGACTAGGGCTTTTTATTGGTCCCAAGATGTATACAGTCTGGTCGTGGTTCTAGCAGCCAGTCATCTGGTAAATCACGATCTTGGCTTTTTTGGGACCTACCAAAGGGTGCCACGTCTTCTGGTTTTGTCTTGTCGTTAGCTGGTAAGGTAGGCTAAACTGCTCTAAGGTCAAGTTGTTCACATTTTCCTCATTGTCGGGATATCATGTTAGAGCTGGCCCTTGTTGTTGACCCTGCAGTATTAAGGCTGTCCCAGATGGAGTTTGTTTCTTGCAGCTGTTGTGAAGAGCTGTGCCGTTTCTATGTCTGGGATCCAGGGTTCAAGGCTGGATGAATGGTATCTAATCACCTGAGGTCTAAGTTGATTCCACATGACATATTTTCAAGGTAGGAGATATCCCTGTATTATAAACAACTATGAGTTCCTATCTCTTAGTAGATAAGACTCTTTTTTTGTATGTAAGATTTCCCCTTTATTTAGTGTGCCTTTGCATGGGGGAAGTGTGCTCCGTTATATTGTCGGTGTATTTTGGGGTGGACAGAGTGGGTAACAGAAATAGATTGCATACCCAAAAACGATAAAAAAAAAAGAAATAAAAGTATATGTGCCCACAAATGTATATGTAGGACAAACATTTAAAAAAAATTAATTAATTAAATAAATTACAAAAAAAAATAATAAGGATAAAATGAGTTAGCGAAGTTTTTAAAGGACCAAAGTGGTGCAACAGACCTACTTTACAATTGGGGGAGACAGGTAAAGAGGTAGTGTATTACAGGTCTTATTCCTATGTTGGAAGTACAGTTTTTCTCCGTTGTCTTTTGGATTTTTCTTGTGGTGTGTGGGTTTGTAGGCATCTTCCAATCACACCCCCTGACCTTCTTCAGATTGGTAAAAATTTTGCGGCAGGGAGGTCTTGGAAGAGTTCTTGCATTGGGGGATACTATTTGGACCTAAGTCCGGTTTCAAGAAACAGTCCACATTAGGGGGAGATGGTAGGGAGGGTCTCGCAGCATGAGTCCACAGGGGAGTTTGGCTGTCTTTTCTTGCAGGAGACAAGGTGCGGGTTTGGCTCGGTGTCCCCTCGCCTGGGTGCTGGTACTGGTTCGTTGGGTGGGAGGTCGATCTTGAGTGCCTAAAAAATTAAGGGCTGAGGGTGGAGATTTTTAATATGGTGGAGACCTGGGATGGGATTGAGGGGTGAAGGGATAGTTGATTTCCGGGGGGGGGGGGGAGAAAGGGGAGGGTATATGGGAGGGTATGAAGGAAGAGAAAAGAGAAAATATCGAAGAAAGAAAGGGGAGAAGAGAAAGGGAAAAAAGTAAAGAGAAGAATAGAAGAGCAAAAAAGAAGAAAAAAAAGTAGTGAGAAGAACGAAGAGAATTGCAAGGGAATGCTGGTTTGGTTGAATGTGTGCGATGACTAGAACCTGTAGTTTAGGTCTGTACGTCGCAGGTACTTGCTTTGGTGGACTGGCTGGTCACGTGCTTCAATTCTAAATGAAGGTTTAACCTAGAGATAAAGTGTATGTTAAAGAGAGTTTTCGCGTGGCCATCTCGTAGTGCAGGCAAGGTATGGTATCTCGTGTGGTATCCCGAGTTGCCATCTTAGTTTGTCCGCCCTTTGTATCTAAGGGTGCCTGTGAACAGAAAAGCTGAGAGGTTATTTAAAATATATTAAGGTAAAGGGATTAAAACGTAGTGTTATGGTATGTTGCCCTTGCAGTCCGTGAATTCCCGTGGTGTTCTATACTGGTGTTTCCTGTTAACGATCCCTAAGGGATTATTGTGGGCCTTTGTTGTAGGAGTCTGATTACATACCTGTTCTCTCTATGTTGCTGTTTCTGTTTTCTTTGTGGTATAATGTGCTGTCAAGAGTTTGCGTTGTTTGTTTTTCATGTATTTTGACACTGCTTCCACGTATATGTTGACTATTACAGTGTTCGGAGTTTCTACCCTGTTGAACCCTGTTATATGATTGTTAGGTATTAGTTGTGTGTAAAATGTATGTTCTAGGTATTTCAGAATAGTGCTACATTCTGTGTTTATCTTTTGTCTTCTGACTTACTTTCGTTTAACATAACATGATCTAGGTCCATCCACGTTGCTGCAAAGTCTGTGGATTGTATCATTTCTAACTGCCATGTAGTATTCCATTGTGTATATGTACCACATCTTAATGATCCATTCATCCGTTGTTGGACATCGCGGTTGGGTTCCAAGATTTGGCTATTATACTGAGTGCTGCAATAATAGTGGGGGTGCATACGTATTTTGGAATGAATGTCCTTCCATCTTGTGGGTATATGCCTAGGAGAGCAATTGCTGGTCAAAATGGCAGCTCAATTCTGAGTTCTTTGAGCACTCTCCAGACTTTCCTCCATAGGTGTTGGACTAGGGGGCATTCCAACCAGTAGTGGATGAGAGTTCCTTTCATACCGCATCCCCGCCAGCTAAAGGGTTGTTTCCATTATTTTTGATGTGAGCCATCCTCACTGGTGTAAGGTGGTATTTCATTGTTGTCTTGATTTGGATCTCCCTGATGATGAGTGAAGGTGAGCATGTTTTCATGTGTTGTTGGCCATCCTTCTGTCTTCCTCAGAGAAGTGTCTATTCATTTCGTCTCCCTCCATTTTTTTATAGCTTTTGTTTGGTTTTGGGGGGCTCAGCTTTCTGAGTGCTTTGTATGTTCTAGATATCAGCCCTTTATCTGATAGTCGAGTGAAAAGATTTTTTCCCATTCTGTTAGCTGTCTTCTTGCATTAAGTAGGGTTTCTTTTGCCATGCAGAAGCTTTTTAGTTTGATTGTAGTCCCATTTGTTTATGTTTGATGCTAACGTTCTTGCCATTGGTGCTCCATTCTCAAAGACCTTTTTGATATATAGGTCTTCGAGTGTTCTGCCTATTTTATTCTCGATAAACTTTATGGATTCGGGGTCTGATTTCAAGGTCTTTGATCCATTTTGAGTTGATTTTTGTATATGGAGTAAGGTATGGGTTGATTTTTCACTTGCGTACATGTGGTTTTCCAGTTGTACCAACACCATTTGTTGAATAGGCTTTCTTTGTTCCATTTCAGATTCTTGCCTCTTTTATCAAATATTAGTTGGCTATATACCTGGGGGTTTATGTCTGGGAATTCTGTTCTGACCCATTGGTCTGAGGTCCTGTCTCTGTCCAGTACCATGCTGTTTTGATTACTATGGCTTTATAGTATAGTTTCAAGTTAGGTAAGGAGATGCCTCCCAGCTTCTTGTTTTTCAGTATTTGTTTGGCTATCCTGGGTCTTTTGTGGTTCCAGATGAATTTGTGAATGATTGTTCTAATTCTTTAAAGAATTGTGTCTGGATTTGGATAGGGATTGCATTAAATCTATATAGGAGTTTGGGGTAGGATAGTTATTTTGATTATGTTAATTCTACCTATCCATGATAATGGGATGTTCTTCCATTTCTTTAGATCGTCTTCAATTTCTTTCTGAAGTGTTTTGAAGTTTCCCTGGTATAGGTCTCTCACTTCTCTTGTAAGGTTGATTCCTAGATACTTGATATTTTTTGAAACTATCTTAAATGGAATTGTATTTTTAATCTCTCTCTCCTCAACTTCATTGTTTGTATATAGAAACGCTACTGGTCTTTTGTGTATTGACTTTGTAACCAGCCACTTTGCTGTATTGGTTAATTGTTTCTATGAGTTTTACTGTGGACTCTTTAGGGTTTTCGATGTATAGCATCATATCATCGGCAAATAGAGATAGCTTGTGTTCCTCTTTCCCTATTTGAATTCCTTGATTCCCTTCTCTTGTCGAATTGCTATGCTAGAACTTCTAAGGTTATATTGAATAAGAGTGGGGAGAGTGGACAGCCTTGCCTAGTTCCTGATCTTAGTGGGAATGCTTCTAGTTTCTCACCATTGAGTATAATGTTGGCTGTAGGCTTTTCATAGATAGCTGTAACTATCTTGAGGAAGGTTCCTTCTAATCCTATTTTGCTGAGTGTCTTTAACATGAAAGGATGTTGGATTTTGTCAAACGCCTTCTCTGCATCGATTGATATGATCATGTGGTTTTTGTCTTTCATGTTGTTGATGTGGTGTATAATGTTGATTGATTTGCGTATGTTGAACCAACCTTGCATTCCTGGGATGAATCCCACTTGATCGTGATGTATGATCTTTTTGATGAAGTGCTGGATTCGGTTTGCCTAAGATTTTATTAAGTATCTTTGCATCTATGTTCATTAGTGAGATTGGTCTGTAGTTTTCTTTTTTGGTAGTGTCTTTGCCTTCTTGGGAATGAGTGTGATATTAGCCTCATAAAAGGAGTTGGGGAGGATTCCTGTTTTTTCTATGGTTTGGAATAGCCTATGGAAAAGTGGTAATATGTCTTCTTGAAATGTTTGATAGAATTCACCTGTAAATCCATCTGGGCCTGGGCTTTTGTTCTTAGGGAGTTTTTTAATTACATCTTCAATTTCCTCTGAGGTGATTGGTCTGTTTAGGCTTTCTAGATCTTCCTTTTCCAGTCTTGGAAGAGGGTGTTTGTCCAAGAATCTGTCGATTTCTACTGGGTTCTCTAGCCTAGTTGAGTATAGGTTGTTCATAATATGATCTCATGATATGTTGTATTTCTTGGGGTTCTGTTGTAATCTCGCCCCTTTCATTTGTGATCCTACTGATTAGGGTGTTTTCCCTCTTTTTTTGGTGAGTTTTGCCAATGGTTGTCTATCTTGTTTATTTTTTCAAAAAACCAACTCCTGGTCTCATTGATTTTTTTGTATTGTTTTCTTAATTTCGATGTTGTTTATTTCTGTTCTGGTTTTTATTATTTCTTGCCTTCTGGTTGTGGTTGGATTTCTCTGTTGCTGTTGTTCCAATTTTTTGAGGTGATCTTTTACAAGTACTATTTTTAAATACTTTTCTTCTTTCTCACATAAATGTAAATTAGTCTGACTGATAAAAAAGTATGCATTTTGGCGTAACTTGAATAAATTCAGAAGGGGTGAATGATACATGTTTTATAAAATAAACTGAAGGAAAAAACTGAAGATATTTAAAGACACATTGTATGTATTTGGTTTACAATAAAAACTTATAATTTAGGGCCAGCGAGGTGTGCTAGAGGTAAGGTGTCTGCCTTGCAAGCGCTAGCCAAGGAAGGACCGCGGTTCGATCCCCTGGCGTCCCAAGCCAGGGGACAATTTCTGAGCACTTTGCCAGGAGTAACCCCTGAGCATCAAACGGTGTGGCCCGAAAAGCCAAAAAAAAAAAAAAAACACCATGAAATACTTGTAATTTAAAATGCAGTCATTTAATAATTGATGTTGTTCCATTTTAACAGCATTCTAGAATTCCTAAGCAATTTTCTTGTATTTTTCTCTCCTAATAAATATATTAAATACATAATACTCAGAAATTGTTTAGCAATTGCATGATTAATAATAAAAATTAGTTATGATTAACAAATTGTTATTCCTTTGTAATTTTTGAGTATAAATTCAAAAGTCGGTTCTATGGAAGATTGGAAAGACCAAAGATTATCGCTATTTTTTTTTTTGTTTGTTTTGTTTTGAGGCCACACCCTGTTGTGCTCTGAGTTACTCCTGGCTTTGCGCTCAGAAATCGCTCCTGGCTTGGGGGACCATATGGGGTTGCTGGGGGATAGAACCGAGGTCCGTCCTAGGTCAGCCGTGTGCAAAGCAAGCGCCTACCGCTGTGCTACCGCTCTGGCCTTTATGGCTACATTTTTATAGATGTAGTCTTAACAAACAAAAATTCAGCTCAAAGACATAAGTTACTTTGAGGGCAGATAATGTGGTAGTTCTGTATCTCTTTTTGTTCTCTTCAAAGAGTAGAAAAGGTGTTATTCACAGTTAACTTTTCAAGAGTTCATTGTGAATATAGTAACATTTTATCATTTTAATGCATTGTTTTTTAAAGTTTATTCAAGACGTATTAGCAGCCCACTTAATATTTGAGTAAAAAGTTCGAAAAATTATGAACAAAATGTAATCATCCTAAGACTTTTATTTTCCTTAAACATGAATACAATTAATTTTTGTATTGATCGGTTGGCATTATACCTTTTTCCTGTACTACATCAATTCAAATAATTAAAATATTCTCCCCAAACCAAGAATGATCTTCTAGGGGTTATGTGCAATTCCCCAGAAAACAAACTTACACTTTTACGACCATCAGTTAAAGATAAGTCAGTTTGTGGCCCTTTTTCCTTTGTTGCAGATCAAGGATGCATGTTGCTAAGTAAATCTTTCGGAAACTTTCAGATTCCTTTTCAAATGTTGCTGGAATTTTGTTCACTTTTCTAATAATATTGGGTTGTGTAATGATAACTTTTAAATGAATGGTTATAATACAGAGACATGTCCTACAAATTGAATAATGGTCGCCATGAACAGCAGTATGCAATAAGGTTTTCCTCAGCAAGGGACATATTCTTTTTTGGAAGGGAAATTTAATTATCTAGCTTGACTACTGTGTAATTCAAACACTAGCTATTGCAGCTCTTTTATGCTACACAAATGGTGTCAGTGGCAGGCAGAAGAGCAATGGTTACCACTCTGTAGGCAAACCCAGTGAACTGAACTGCCCAGTGCCTGCTTTTACTCAATTTTTGAATTAATATTCAGCTTTTAGGCATTTGTTTCTCATAAATGCATAACAGAAAAATTGGTGGCTATGTTAATTTTGCAACGCTTATATGCCATCTTTTTTCTTGCACTTTAAATACTACCTTTTAGTAGATATAAAGAATCAGAAAATAAAATAGCATAAACTCAAATAATTTAGCAGAGAGGAAAGCCAGACTCACTACCAAAACAAGAAACAACAAAAAGAACAACAAACAACAACAAACCTACCATATCACCTTACTCTTAAGTAATTACAAAAGTATAACAAGTATTCAAAGGAAATAAAATATAAGTCCAAGGTGTTTTTTGCAACTATGGCAGATATTCTGCAATATGTAATTAGTTGTTGAAAGGATGATAATTCATAAGAGGAGATCACCCGGGAGACAGGGAAAGTTCGGAAGATCTATCACAGGAAGATTCTAGTGCATTTGTCTGTGAGATGTTCTGATTCACTTGACCTTCTTCAGTGGCTAGCTGTAACAATATTTTAAACTTAAGATGAATTTGTCCAATCAATTGAATACTAGTCAGATTCTAAAGTTCTTAGTTCTTATAACAAATAATTGCATCACTGTGTTATTATCTACATATGTAGCATTTCATAGTGAAAAAAAATCTACAAAAGAACTTTGATTCTTGAATTACTACTTACTGTATATCTTCATATGAATATGTATGACCTATATATGTGTGTATGCAGATAAAGTAAAAATAGGGATAGATTCATTTTGAAGTCATTGCATTGATTACTAAAGTTACCAATGTGGAAAAAATTATAATTTATAAAGAACTAAGAACGAGATATAGTATTATTAACAAGAAAGAATAGTGCCTAAAATAAAAGATTCCATACTTTCAGTTGCTTTAGAATGAATATATATCTTGTGCTTTCATGCTGTGATGGGGAGATAAGGCTAATTTATTTATCGTGGCATTTTCTTGTGCACAAATGTCACCCTTCTCCACCCAAAAATATGCTTGCTGGCATTTCTTGTAAATTGCTTCTTTCTGTCTCTGCTGAAGTGAGACCAAAGGATATGTGTGGTATAAAAGTTTATACTATTGTTGATATTAAAACTAATATATAATCACTGTACTTTTCTGAGCAAAGTAGATGTCAAGGCAAAGAGGAGTTTTTACACTTGGCTTAAGTTTTGAGAGCTGTTTTCAAGACAGTCTTCATGGGCAGCTCATAATGGTAGTATAGTCATATCTTCCCTGCTTAAGAACTCTCACTGAAAGCCATCAATATTAGAAAATAAAATCTAGTACTGTTTGCATTTAATGCATGTCACAATAGAAATTTTTCTTTTTTAAGAGCATTCCAGGATTCTTAATTTTTTTCCTTTTCGTTTTTTGGGCCACACCTTGTGATGTTTAGGGGTTACTTCTGGCTATTCACTCAGAAATTGCTCCTGGCTTGGGGGATCATATGGCATGCGGGAATATCGAATCATGGTCTGTTTCTAGGTTAGTGCTGGCAACGCAGACACATTACCCCTTTGCGCCACCGCTCCAATCCCTGGCTTCTTAATTTTCTAAATTTTCCAAGTTATTCAGCAAAGCATAGTCAATTAATATAATTATTTGCCAAATAAATTCTCACAACCTTTGATTTTAGGAAAGCTTCTATATACAATTCAAGAGCAAGTTTAAGAATTAACTGTTCTATCAAGTGTTCTGTTTCTCCACACAGTTTTTCTGCCTTCTCTTTGCTATGATGTTATAATGCATGCATTTATAATGACACTGTAATTTTTCATTGGTTTACAGAACAATTCATTCAATAATTCAAGATCTAAATATGAAAAAAAAGGCAAGCTTTTAAAGAGTATTAGAATAATTCACCTATTCTAGAGATAGAATTTTTAGTTATAAGCAAATTCCACTCATTCTCTCCTTACATTTGGAGAGAATCATTAATCCTACCAATCAGGAAGGCATGATGATATTGCATGGCAAAGCTAACTTTTGGGTAGCATATGTTTTTGTCAGCAGCAATAGCAAGGACATAATTGGATCATGGCTTCATAGATAGAACAAGAAAGATGTTATGGCAAGCAGAGAGGTTTCCAGAGACACATGTTCCTGCAGGTAGATAACTCAGAAACTTAAGATTCAGTCAGCTAAAATATCCACTTAGGCTTGTGGTTATGGCTCAGGAGTAATAGGCCTGCCTTAGACAGCTGAAACCGAGAGTCTTAGCTTTGGCATTAGCCACAATAATGGATATACTATCAACAGTGTTATTTGTTATCTTTGGTGCCACAAGTTAAGTGTGTGACCCTCTGTTGAGTACTCTAACCAAAATTTGTGAGCATCTAAGCCAAGTGTGTGTAACATCATTGCTGAAGGGAAGAAAAGGAAAATAGTTAATATAAACTATCTCCTCCAATGCCTTTCTCTTATGAAGGTCATAGCATTGTTTTATAACAATATTTTAACATGTATAACTCCCATTAATTCAAGTCTTGTGGATTGGCAGATTACTTTGTGAAAAAAGAAAATCCTCTTGAAGTAGATTTTATAGGAGGTCCTAGTTCTGGCAGAGTAAGTTTCCCCTTGCAGAGAAATTAGTGATTTCTTCAATTGAACTGTGTGTAGCCATTAACTTACTTCTTGAATTAATTTCTTATGCCAGGCCTGAAGATAATGCTAATTTTTCTGGCAAAGAATGTTTTATTTAATTTGGAGTTGAGTTTCTTTCAAGTCTCAGAGGACTAAGAACTGCCTCAGTACATCTACAGCCTTGCTCTGCACTGTTGGGAAGGCCAAATGTGATGGGGTTAAATATTCTGTCACTAGATAAGTCACCTCTAAACTGGAACACTCAGAGAATGCACACACTTTCCTGAGATCTCAGGTTTTATACTTTATTTTGACAACTAAGAGTTTTATGAAGAATAAATATATAGTTATGTGCCTCCTGAGCTTCTATGGTAAAAGAATAATCAAGTGTATTCCATTGTTTTAAAATAATGATGGATTCATATATTAAGCAATGACAAGCTCCCAAAGCTTTTATTTTCATGTACATTATTAAGGTTAAATACCAATTTCACTTTCTTAGGAAGATACAATAGAGCAAATCCCCCTAGAAGTTAACCTTGAGTATTGAGCAACTCCCTTCTGCAACTTTTTTTTAAATTGCATGCAGCCTTAGTACTGCTTCAAAAACAGTATATGTACAGTTGTTCTCTGCAAAATAAAATTGTGATTAAATGACCTTTATTATAGTGTACATTTTAAATAACCCACATGGCATTGATATAATTTCTATGGTCTAAATTAAAAATATTTTTTCTCTCCCTAAACATAAAAAATAAGCTGGGTGACATATGACCTATAAATAATTTTATTTTTACTCATATTTCTTATGACTGTTTTAGGTCTTCTATTTGTAAGTATGTAAAAAGCACCCACATGCCTTATTTTCAACCACAGTGAAAGATTCTAAAGCAGGGTCATGCATGAAATAATACAAACCAGCCTGAGTGTGAAAACCAGGTGGTCTGGCAATCTTCTACCTCATATCAAAAGCAAGTTGCCAGCCAGAACTATTGTTTTTTATTTTTTTGTGTTTTGGTTTTTTTTTGGGGGGGGTCCACACCCGTTTGACGCTAAGGGGTTACTCCTGGCTATTCGCTCAGAAATCACTCCTGGCTTGGGGGGACCATATGGGATGCCAGGAGATTGAACCGCAGTCCGTCCTATGTTAGCACTTGCAAGGCAGACACCTTACCTCTAGCGCCACCTTCCCTGCCCCTGTTTTTTATTTTTATTTTTGAATACAGAGACTACCCTGAGGTGGTCCAGATAGCTCAGGCTGTCCTGGAGCCAGTCCCGCAAAGGTTTACATATAAGAAATTTTCTGTTTGGGGGTAAAACCAAGTTATAAAAAACATAAAAATAGGAACCAGGGATAGTCTTTGTTTTGCATGAGAACACATTGTAAACAAACACAAAGAAATCAGGGATGATCTTTGTCTTGGGTAAAACAAGATGTAATTACACATGAGTATACTTTTGGAGGAAAATGACTCATTTTATTTTTTATTTTTCAACTACACCTGACTGTGATCAGGGCCTACTCCTGGCTCTGCTTTCAGGAATCATTCCTGGAGGTGCTGAGGTGACAATATGGTTGGGAGACAGAACTGAGTCTGAGTCTAGAAATTCAAGGCAAATACATAACTACTGTACTATCATCTGAACCCTACACACATCCATTTTTATTTTATCCATAATTTTTCCCAAATAATTAATGTTACCACTTAAAATACATACCGGTATCCATCCTACCTTCCTTCCTCCCTTCCTCTTTTCCTCCCTCCCTCCCTCCCTCCCTTCCTTCCTTCCTCTCTCTCCCTCCCTCCCTCCCTTCCTCCCTTCCTTCCTTCCTTCCCCCTTCCTTCCTCCCTCCCTCCTTCCTGCCTTCCTCCCTTTCTCCCTCCCTCCCTCCCTCCCTTCCTTATCTCCCTTCCTTCCTTCCTTCCTTCCTTCCTTCCTTCCTCCCTCCCTCCCTCTCTCCCTCCCTCCTTCCTTCCTTCCTTCCTTCCTTCCTTCCTTCCTTCCTCCCTCCCTCCCTCCCTCCCTCCCTCCCTCCCTCCCTCCCTCCCTCCTTCCTTCCTTCCTTCCTTCCTTCCTTCCTTCCTTCCTCCCTCCCTCCCTCCCTCCCTCCCTCCCTCCTTCCTTCCTTCCTTCCTTCCTTCCTTCCTTCCTTCCTTCCTTCCTTCCTTCCTCCCTCCCTCCCTCCCTCCCTCCCTCCCTCCTTCCTTCCTTCCTTCCTTCCTTCCTTCCTTCCTTCCTTCCTTCCTTCCTCCTCCCTCCCTCCCTTTCTCCCTCCCTCCCTTCCTCCCTTCCCTCACTTCCTTCCTCGCTCCCTCCCTCCCTTCCTTTCTTCCTCCCTTCCTTCCTTCCTTTCTTCCTCCCTCCCTCCCTCCCTCTTTCCTTCCTTCCTTCCTTCCTTCCTTCCTTCCTTCCTTCCTTCCTCCCTTCCTTGTTTTGATTTGGAGTCATACCTGGTTGTGTTATGGCTTTACTTCTAACTTCATGCTCTGTCATGAATTACTCTTACTGGTGTTTATGGACCCATATAAAATGCCAAGGATCAAATCTGGGTAAGCTTTGTGCAAGGCAAATACTCTACACCTAAAATGTCTCTCTTGCTCTTTACCAGATATTTCTTCCTTGATTCTTTTCCAGTTAACCTCTCTGCTAGGTCTCCTTTGTCAGCAAGCTATCTACTTTGCATGAATTATGAGAATCATTATTTCCCCCATATACACCAAATCACTATCTACTGTAGTTCAGACTATCTCATATCTCTTGAATCAATAATTGGTTCTTTATCCATTTAGTTCTACTTTATTTAGATCTTTACTTCATCGAAGCATTTTTTCTTCAAGGTGATCATTGAATAAAGGAGACCCAGCATATTTTCTTCAGTAAAATATTCAGAGTAATTGGAAATCTGTAATCATCAAGGTTTTCTTACTTTGTAGGTGCTTCCATTCATTCTAGAACTTCATTAATAAGTATTTTTTTATTCTGGTATTACACTAGGTATTTTTCAACCTTTCTCTGACTGTTGACCTCCTCTGACCTTGCTTCTTTTTTGTGGTTTACCTGTCTTACCTATTAATCATTATGTCCCCCATTTTATTCTGTAATCCCCAAACTATGTGATTTTCACCTCTGAACTTTTGAAATATATATTAATAAGTTTCATATGGCTTCTCAATAAAAATCTCTATAGTTTATACCATAATTATTAGGTTCTTTGTGGAAAAATTGCTTTTGACATTGAATTCTGCTGTTATTTGTTGGTGTAAGGATTCTAAGAAAATTAGTTATGTAAAAAAAAGAAAATTAGTCATTTATTATTACTATGACTTTTAAACATTTAGTCTGTTGAAATATAATCCAAATTTACAATTTTGAAAAACTATAATATAAATTTTATTTTGGGAGTTGTCCTAAAGGAACTTACTATCTTAATGCTCATTTTCTGATTATTTGTAAGTGGTATAACCCTGATATTTCAGTGTTCTGGCCTGGTTCTCTGGTACCGCTCTGGACTGATGGTGCTGCAGGCTCCCAGGTTGACTGTGGTCATGTTCAGTAGCCATTAGAAGTATATGCAATGGTTCTCAGGAGCAATAATTTTGCCAGGAATAAAAATTAAGGCTTTGTATATGCAAAGATTATGTTCTTGTCCTTTGAGCTTTGTCCTTGACCCCTCTTATTTTTAAAATAAGTACTCATAATTATTATGGAAATAGTGTTACTCCAATTTAATATAGAACTAAATCATACTTTATCTTAAATCATAGCCTAGTTAATCTCCTTTTTATTAATAAGTATTCTCAATTTTTAAGCTGGCAGGGTTAATTTTTTTCTAAATAAAGTTCCAAATCCCCAACTAGAAAGAAAAGAACTAACTTAGTCTTAATATTTATACTATTATTTTCATAGATATAGATTAGTCATATTATATGATGTGGGTTTATTTAGTACCAGATCAAGATTTCTACGAAAAGCAAGAATAGGTCTTTGCTTTTCTTTGATTCAATTGGGAAATAAAGAGTAAAAACTCTAATCTCTTATTTTCCAGTCTATATATGAGGTCTTTTAAATCAAGTCACACAAACCAAAAAATATGATTGAAGTACATCTAAGACAGGATAAATTCAGAACAAGTCGAAAAACATCCTTATCAGCTCTCATGTATAGCATTAATTTTCTTTGATATTTTTATAATATATTTATTTAAAAATCTTTATTACAAATATGATTGTGATTAGGTTTCAGTTTTGTAAAGAATACCCCCCTTCACCAGTGCAACATTCCCACCACCAATGTCCCAAATCTTCCTCCATACCACCCCACCCCCACCTGTACTCTAGACAGGCTTTCCAGTTCCCTCACTCATTCACATGGCTATGGTAGTTCTCAGTGTATGTATTTCTATAACTGCACTCACCACTCTTTGTGGTGAGCTTCTTGAAGTGAGCTGGAAGTTCCAGCCCTCCTCTCATTGTCTCAGGATTGTTGCAAAAATGACTTATTTTTCTAACAACACATAGATGAGTGAGACTATTCTGTGTCTATCTCTCTCGCTCTGACTTATTTTACTCAGCATGACAGATTCCATGTACATCCATGTATAGGAAAATTTCATGACTTTATTTCTCATGACGGCTGTATATCATTCCATTTTGTATATGAACCACAGTTTCTTTAGCCATTCGTCTGTAAAAGGGCATCTTGGTTGTTTCCAGAGCCTAGTTATTGTGAATAGTACTGCAATAAATATAGGTGTGAAGAAGGGATTTTTGTATTGTATTCTTGTGTTCCTAAGGTATAGCCCTAGGAGTGGAATAGCTGGGTCAAATGGGAGCTCAATTTTGGAGGAATCTCCATATCGCTTTCCAAAAAGGTTGGACTAGATGGCATTCCCACTCGCAGTGGATAAGAGTTCCTTTCACTCCACATCCCCGCCAGAACTGATTGTTCTCATTCTTTGTGAAGTGTGCCAATACTGTGGTGTGAGATGGTATCTCATTGTTGTTTTAATTTGAATCTCCCTGATGATTAGTGATGAGGAGCAATTTTTCATGTGCCTTTTGGCCATTTGTATTTCTTCTTTGTCAAAGTGTCTGTTCATTTCTTCTCCCCAATTTTTGATGAAATTAGATGTGTTTTCATGTAAAGTTCTGTCAGTGCCCTTTATATTTTGGAGATTAGCTCCTTATCTGAAGGGTATTGGGTGAACAGTTTCTCCCACTCAGTGGGTAGCTCTTGTATCCTTGGCACTATTTCTTTTGAGGTGCAAAAGCTTCTCAGTTTAATGTATTTCCATCTGTTTATCTCTGCTTCCACTTATTTGGAAAGTGCAGTTTCCTCTTTGAAAATGCCTTTACTCTCAATGTCATGGAATGTTTTACCTATGTGTTGTTCTATATACCTTATACTATCAGGTCTGATATCAAGGTCTTTAATCCATTTGGATTATACCTTCATACATGGTGTTAACTGGGGGTCTATTTTTGCTTTTTTGCAAGTGGCTAACCAGTTCTGCCAGCACAAATGTAGAAGAGGTTTTCCCTGCTCCACTTAAGATTTCTTGCTCTTTTGTCAAAAATTAGGTGCTTGTATGTCTGGGGAACATTCTCTAAGAACTCAAGCCTATTCCACTGATCTTAGGGTCTGTCTTTATTCCAATACCATGCTGATGTGATAACTATTGCTTTGTAGTACAGTTTAAAGTTGGGGAAAGTAATGCCTCCCATACTCCTTTTCCCTAGGAGTGCTTTAGCTATTTGAGGGTGTTTATTGTTCTAGATGAACTTCATAAGTGTGATCCACTTCTTTGAAAAATGTCATGGGTGTCTTTAGAGGAATTTCATAAAATCTGTATAATGCTTTGGGGAAATTGCCATTTTAATGATTTTAATCCTGCCAATCCATGAGCAGGGTATGTGTTTCCATTTCCATGTGCCCTCTCTTATTTCTTGGAGCAGGGCTTTATAGTTTTCTTTGTATAGGTCCTTCACGTCTTTGGTCAAGTTGACTCCAAGATATTTGAGTTTGTGTGGCACTAATGTGAATGGGATTGCCTTCTTAATGTCCATCTCTTTTCTACATTTTTGGTGTATAAAAAGGCTATTGATTTCTGTGTGTTAATTTTGTAGCATTTCACCTTGCTATATGCATCTATTGTTTCCAGAAGCTTTTTGTAGAGTCTTTAGGGTGTTCTAATTAGAGTATCATGTCATCTGCAAACAGTGAGAGCTTGACTTCTTCCTTTCCTATCTGGATTCCCTTGATATCTTTTTCTTGCCTGATCGCTATAGCAAGAACTTCCAGTACTATGTTGAATAGGAGTGGTGAGAGAGGACAGCCTTGTCTTGTACCAGAATTTAGAGAAAAGGCTTTTAGTTTTTCTCCATTGAGGATAATATTTGCCATTGGCTTGTGGTATATGGCTTCAACTAGATTGAGTAAGGTTACTTTCATTCGCATCTTGCTGAGAGTTTTGATCAAGAATGGGTGTTGGACCTTATCAAATGCTTTCTTTGTGTTTATTGATGTGAACATGTGATTTTTATTTTTCTTGTTGTTGATGTTTTATATTATGATGATAGATTTATGGATGTTAAACTATCCTTGCATTCCTGGAATGAAACCTACTTGGTCGTAGTGTATGATCTTGATGACACATTGGATCCTATTTGCCAAGTTTTTTTTTTTAAGATCTTTGCATCTGAATTCATCAGGGATATTAATCTGTAATTTTCTTTTTTGGCAGCATCTCTGTCTTCTTTTGATATCAAGGTAATGTTTGCTTCATAAAAGCTGTTTGAGAGTGTTCCTGTTTTTTCAATTTCATGAAAGAGAATGGCTAGGATTGGTAGTAGCTCCTCTTGAAAGAATTCATTAGTAAATCCATCTGGGCCTGGGGTTTATTTTTGGGCAGATGTTTGATTACAGTTTGAATTTTCTCCATAGTTATGGGGGTGTTTATATATGCTACATCCTCCTTACTTAACCATGGAAGGTTATAAGTGTCAAGGAATTTATCCATTTCTTCTAGATTCTCATGTTTAGTAGCATAAAGTTTCTTAAAGTAGTCTCTGATTACCCTTTGGATCTCTGAAATATCTGTCGTGATCTCCCCCTTTTCATTTCTAATACGGGTTATTAGGTTTCTCTCTCTCTTTCTGAGTTTTGCCAATGGTCTATCAATCTTGTTTATTTTTGTCAAAGAACCGACTTCTGCTTTCGTTGATCTTTCGGATTGTTTTTTGGTTTTCCACTTCATTGATTTCTGCTTTTAGCTTTGTTTTTCCTTCTGTTATTATTATTACTTCCTTTTGTTGGTCATTTTCTAAGTTTGTGAGTTACGTTATTAAGTTATTCAGGTATGCCCCTTCTTCCTTCCTGATGCGTGCTTGCAAAGCTATAAATTTTCCTCTCAGGACCGCTTTTGCTGTGTCCCATTAATTTTGGCAGTTTGTTTCTTCATTAACATTTGTTTCCAGGAAAGTTTTGATTTCCTTTCTGATTTCATTCTGGACCCACTGGTTACTCAGTAGCAGGCTGTTTAATTTCCAATTGTTAAAGTTTTTCTTCTGTGTCCCTTTGTAGTTCACATCTAATTTCAGAGCCTTGTGGTCAGCAAAGGTAGCCTGCAAGATTTCTATCCTCTTGATTTTATGAAGGTATGGTTTATGTGTCAGCATGTGGTCTATCCTGGAGAATGACCCATGTACATTGGAAAGAATGTGTATCCAGGTTTTTTTGGGGTGGAATGTCCTATATATGTCTACTAGTCCTTTTTCTTCCATTTCTCTTTTCAGGGCTAGTATGTTTTTGTTGGGTTTCAGTCTGGTTGACCTATCAAGTGTTGACAGGGCCGTGTTGAGGTCTCCCACAATTATTGTGCTATTATTGATGTCTTCTTTCATATTTGTCAATAATTGTATTATATAATTTGCTGGTCTCTCATTGGGTGCATATATGTTTAAAAGTCTGATTTCTTCCTGTTGCACATACCCCTTGATTAGTACAGAAGTGTCCATCTTTGTCCCTTACCACTTTTCTGAGTATAAAGTTGGTGTTATCAGATATTAATATGGCCACCCCAGCTTTTTTAAGGGTGCTTTTTGCTTGGATGATTTTTTGCTGCATTGTAGCTGCTGGTCACTAGTGACCTTGAATTCTGAGTTTTTTTCTAGGTTCTCTCAATCTATAGTAAACAAATATTTTTATTTGTATCAAAATACAAATACCCTAGAAACTTGTGTTTGGAAATTTATATGGAACAAAGAATTTCCTCAAGTATTTGCTATCCTGAACCCATGATCATACTCATGGCCCCAATATATGAAACTTCAACTCATGTCCATGTCCTGACATAATGAGTGAAAGCAGTCACTTTAGCTGTTAGATTAGTACAGTAGTTCTGGAAAGACATCAGAGCAACATTACTATGCAAGCTATATAACAGGGGTCTTCAAACTTTTTAAAGTGGGGGCCGGATTATGGTCTGTTAGAGAGCTGGAGGGCCAGACTATATAGGCTACTAATTCCTACTCACACTGCACATATCTTATATAAATAAAATGAAAACCATTTATAAATAAACAGTTCATGCACCAGTATTTCTATGGGAACTGTGGGCCTACTTTTGGCTAATGAGATGTTCAATGTCTGGTTCCATATTTGTCACTGCCCTCCATCTCTCTAAGGGACCGTAATCCGGCCCCCACTTTAAAAAGTTTGAAGACCCCTGATTTAGAACAATGTTCGCTGTGGGCTTTTCATAGATAGCTGTAACTATCTTGAGGAAGGTTTCTTTTAACCCTATTTTGCTGAGTGTCTTCAACATGAAAGTGTAATAGATTTTGTCAAACGCCTTCTCTGCATCAATTAATATGATCATGTGGTTTTTGTCTTTCTTGTTGTTGATGTGATGTATGATGTTGATTTATTTGCGTATTGTTGGAGGCTGTTAGAACTAGAGAGCAAAATGGAGTCTCTGATGCCTGAAACCTAAGGCCTGTGTACCTGACAGGTGGCCACTGTGGCATTTACCCCCTGGACCTAAAAGAAATGTTAACCAAACAAGTCACAAGATGCTCCAGTAAACCGCCCAAGTTGCTAAGATAAGATCACATCCTGTTAAGCTACCATTGTGAAAGGATGTCTGTGCGATATAAGTCTATGCGATATAAGGGTATGTTGTAAAACTGGAAAGTCCTTCCTGCACGACCCCCCTACTTTTTATACCATGGAAAAGTACTGAAAGCTACTTCCTTATGCTGTAGAACTATATAAGCTTGTCTTGCCTTAATAAATTCAGCTCTTGATCAGCCAGCTTGACTTGAGCTCATTTCTTTCTCAGCCTCTTTCCTCCTTTTTAGGTCAGATCCCGCTCGTGACACACGAATTACTTCGTGATCCTCAGTCCACTCTGTGGGCAGGGTACTAGGGGGTCGCAAGTGGCGCCCAAACGAGAGGCACGAGACATGGACCACCGACCGAATGGCAACGCGTGAGCGAGTCTCGAGAGCCTGATCATAAGACACCGGTAAGACCCAAATTTGGGCAGGGTGCAGATAGGTTAGCCTAATAGTAGCTACTAAAGCCACCATCTTATAGTCCCAGAAAAATGGGGACCACTATAAGTAAAGATATATATAGTCTCTTTGAAGATAGGGACCACTATAAGTAAAGAGGAAACCTTTGTAAAAACATTAAAAAGGCACTGGCTGAAAGAAATGTTAAAATCAAAAAGAAAGATCTCATAAAATTTTGGTAAATAATTAGCAGAATATTTTGAAAAATATGGATAAGAAGGTCATGCATTTCTATCGGAATATTTTAGGACAAATAATCACTGATGCAGATTCTGACCCCTTTAAAAAAGATATCATTCAAAAAATAGAGGCGTATATTGAGGCTGCATCACGAAGCCAGTCCAGAGTAAGTAGCCTCACAGAAATAGATCCTAAAAAAGAATCTCCTAATAATCTCTTATTGGATAATTGTGAGGACTCCAAAAGCCTTTCCAAAGGTTTCTACCCCATTCTTGCTAATGCCCCTCCCGCTGATGAAACTTTAGATCCCCAAGATATTCAAACCCTAGAAGATGAAGCTGCCTCCTATGATCACAGGCAGTACCCTGCTAGGGCAGCCCCACCTCCCTACAATGAGGATTTGACCCCTAAACTCCCCAAAAATATTTCCTGTCCACCGTCCAATATAGACCTTAATCAGCCAAAAAAAAAAAGGGGAGTTGGAGAATCGCCTGCTAAAACTAGAAACAATAAAAAAAAAAAAACTAGAATATCAAGTCTCCCAGCTTCAAGCTGGCCTAGAGGGTTGTAAGCTCCAATTCCCAATGTTTGCTTCCCAGGCACCAGTCCCCCCAGGTGAACAGCCTGCCGCTAGTGCCGCAGGCAACACGGCTGAGGATCTGGGGAAGCCGAAGTGGCTAATCCTTCAAACCCAGATAACAGACCCATAATGATAGTAATTCTCTTTCATGCTGTATGAACTTATGGCATCCAAGCTCCTTTCACTTTGTCCTGCCTTGATGCAGGGAGGGAGGAGAACTGCTCCCACATGTATGGAGAGAAATTGCTAAAGCCACCCTTTCCCCTTCTAATAACCTTTTGTGGGAAACTTCTTTTGCCAACATCTGTAAAAGAATGGCTGAGGAAGGCAATAGACACCCTCAAGCAGCTGTTAATATGCCCAATTAACAGGCACAGTAGACTTTAAAACACCAACCAATCAACAAAATCTTCCCTCTGCTGTCTTAGTTCAAACATATGCAGCGGCCACACAAGCTTGAAGAGTGCTGACAAAAGAAGGACAAGTTATCACCCCTATAACTCAAGTCTGCCAAGGACCACAAGAACCCTATAATGAATTTCTTTGTAGACTTTTAGAGGCAGTAGAACGTGTCCTAGGCATTTCTAACAATAATAACCCTTTACATTGGGCCACCTCCTGCCGATCTAAGACAGACATTGCTGGCAACCCCCTTTCACTGTCACAGGAAAACGGGGGGTGGGGGGGGAGGGCCCAGCCTCGGTGCCGACTATGAACAAGACAAACAAGGGACACTCAGGATGGCACAGCCCTTTGTGGCTCCTGCCCAAAGCCAACCAAACCTGCTAAATTGCACCCCACAACAACCTCTCTTGTCAGGGCCACCCCAGGAAGCGCAGGACCTCTGTGCTTCCTCCCCAAAACCAGAAGATGGAGTGGTGGTCATAAGAACTGGAGTCTTCAGCCCACCACCACCCGATATGTTTTTCTTTATTATTGGGTGAGCTTCATCTAAAAGATCTTATTGTGCAACCTTCCCTTGTGGATAATGATTATAGTAGAGAGATTATGCTCCTTGCCACAGCTCCTTATGGCCCAATTCAAATACTTCCAGGACAATGCCTAGCCCAAGCCCTTTCGCTCCCTCTTAACACCACTCTTCCAGCACTGTCAGCTACTAGAGGTGCCTCCTCCCCTGGGTCCTCTGAAGTTTTTTGGATAAAAGCCATTAGTAAAATTAGACATCCACTAACTATTACTATCAATGGTCAGTCTTTTACTGGATTATTGGATTCGGGGGCTGATACTACATGTATGAGTCCCCATTTTTGGCCTAAATCCTGTCCGGCCCAACCAACCTTAGACAGTGTTTCTGGAGTAGCAGGCACTGTTAAACAGGTCCTTTTAAGCTCTCAACCATTAACCTGGGTAGATATGGAAGGAGACACGGGAACCTTAACCCCATACATAATACCTGACCTCCCCATTAACTTATGGGGAAGAGATCTCATGTAACAGATGGGTCTTTATCTAATAAAATGCAAAAATCCTCAAGTACTACAACAAATGCTAGCTCAAGGCTATGATTTACACAAAGGATTAGGAAAATTGTTGCAAGGCAGAATTGAACCTATAGAAACCAAACCCAAATTAGACAGGCATGGATTAGGATTTTCTCCTGGGATAAAACCCACTTGGTCATGGTGTATGATCTTTTTGATGAAGTGCTGGATTCGGTTTGCTAAGATTTTGTTGAGTATCTTTGCATCTATGATCATTAGTGAGATTGGTCTGTAGTTTCTTTCTTGGTGGTGTCTTTGCATCTTTGGGAATGAGTGTGATATTAGCTTCATAAAAGGAGTTGGGGAGGGTTCCTGTTTTTTTGATGGTTTGGAAGAGTCTATGGAAAAGTGATAGTAAGTCTTCCCAGAATGGTTGATAGAATTCAATAGATGTAAATCCATCTCGGCCTGGACTTTTGTTCTTAGGAAGTTTCTTAATTATATCTTCAATTTCCTCTGAAGTGATTGGTCTGTTTAGGCTTTCTAGGTCTTCCTTTTCCAGTCTTGGAGATGGTATTTTTTTCAGGAATCTGTCTATTTCTACTGGGTTCTCTAGTCTAACTGAGTATAGCTGTTCATAATATGATCTCATGATATGTTGTATTTCTTGGGGTTCTGTTGTAACCTCTTCCCTTCTACTCCTTGACTGGTGCAGATACCGAGATCGCTAGATAACAGAGGTCTGACTTTATCACCCAGGACGGAGCAGAAGTCTTCCATACACCACAAAAATACCAAGAGGCGAGTAAATGAACCTGAAAGTAGTCTATAGTTGAGTCCATGACAATATACTTCAAGGGGGGAGAAACCATGTATCTCTTAGGCCAGTGATCGGCAACCTGTGGCTCGCGAGCCACATGTGGCTCTTTACACTTTTAATTTGGCTCTTCTGTGTGCTGCTCCAGAGTCAGGACTCTGCTTCTAGCCTCTGTCAGTGCGCGACCTGTGTGCAGCTTCTGCCTGCGCAGGAGCCGGCCTCCAAGAGTGTAAGATGATACCCAGTATCAACCCCAAAACCTCTTCCTTTGAAATGTAAAAGCCCACTGAATATGTACTTTAGTCTCTCTCTCTCTCTTGACATGAAGCCTCCTGATATTGGGAATTGGTTTTAATAAAAAAAGAGGTGTTCTAGCTTTTGGGGCTCCAGGCAGAGAGTATAAGGTAAAAGGCCATGGACTCCATGATCATCCTTTCCTGGCTAGCTTGGTTTATTATTTCTTTCTTGCTACCCTGCTTCTTAAGACCAGGTTGGATGGGGTTTAGAAATAAAGTGCCTGGAGTGATCTTAAAACACATATTTTATTTTGCACAAGAGTGGACATCTTCCATGAAGGAATTCTCAACTCAGAGTTTTCTTTTCCGTGGATTCTCTTGTTCAGATTACTCTTGATTAAAGTTGTGAGCTAATGCCCTTAAATGCTGTTTTTCATATTGATTATGACTTTCTGCATAACATAAGTGCCAATCAGAAATTTTTCACAAGAGTGGAAACATTTCAATATCTCCTTCTCAGATACAGCTATCCCAGAATCAGATTCTTTCTTGAACACATCCATCTTATGTCTCACTGTAAAAACTACTTGTGAAACTCCCCTGCAGAAAAATATTAAGTTCATAAAGAAATGAACTATGTCTGCCAAATACACAAGCTTAGCTACCCATTCCTTGTCCAACTGGGGCTGTACAAAGTCAGAGTTCTGCTTTCACAGGAACTGCACTACTTCTTCCCTCTTGCCAACAAGGCAAGAGAGCACCCTTCCTCTGAACAGCCACTTCACTTCTTTATGGAGAAGATGCTAGTAGTAGGCATCCATATTCTCACTCAGGGTGGTGAATAGCCTGGATTTGATCACAATTGTAAGTTTCACAAATTATCTTTACTGTGTCATCTGTCACAGAGTTTAGTTCAGCATGGAGTTTTTTTGAATCCAGTCTATCATACAATGAGTGGATACAATGTATGGGTGTGCAACTTTTGTTTTTTGTGACTACACAAAAACACTGAGCCATGCACAGTGCATCATCTGTACATACATCAACACATCAGATTATTATTCTGAGTGAAATGAGTCAGGAGAGGTGTAGATACAAAATAATCATTTGTGGCATCTAAGAATAATAAATGGCAATATGGTAATAATATCTAGAGAAAATAGGGATGAGGGACAGGAGGACTAGTCCATGATAGGAAGCTTGCCATAAAAAGTGCTGAGTTCAGTTAGAATAGAGAAAGGTACATTATGACATTGATAGTTGGAACTTATCACTCTGAACAAGAACTGGATGCTGAAAATGGATGTGACATACATGGTACCCTTTAATTAACAATATTGCAAACCATGGTGTCATAAAAGAAATTTTGCAAATCTCAGTATCAGATAGGAAAAGAGAGATAGAGAGAAAAAAGCAAAATGCCTGCCCATGACATAGGTAGAGGAGGGAGAAGGGGAAGGAAACAAGGGATATTGGTGGTGGGGAAAGTGCACTGGTGAAGGGTGGTGTACATTCTATGATTGAAACGCAAGTATGAATAATTTTGTAACAAATATGCTTAAATAAAAAATTATTTTACAATGTTTCAGGCACCCTATCATAATTCCTTTATGATATGATATCATATGCCTTTAACAAAGTGCCGTTTTTGTTTTTGTGTGTATTTTAGTTCGGTTTCTTGCAACACCATAAAGTATCAATAGGTATTTTTTCCTTTCAGTGAAATCACTACTTTTCTCTG